>NW_023276807.1:224797666-224907666 GCF_003668045.3 Cricetulus griseus
TCTTTCCCTCCCCACTCTCTCCTCACCCCACGCTTTCCCTCCCTGGGGAGCAAGCTTGGTGTTGAACCCTATGCCAGGCAAGAAATGGGTACCTCCTAAGTTGAGCTCCCTGAAGCCCTAGTGCCGACCTAGGCCCACCCCAATCCCCATCTTTGAAGATCAATGTGAATTAGTCCTAGGCATTTACAGACTGGGAGCTCAGGCAAGTAAGCCCAGGGTATGTGTGCTGCCGTATTGAGCAGGGGCAGTTTCCCAGCCACCCCCCACTGACCCAAGTATGTCCAATTCCTTGGTGTGGCAGAGTCAGTCCCTTGAAGCAGGGTTAGTTGAACTGAGTGTGTTTGAGGATGCCAGGAAATAGAATATGGCTGAGACTAGCAGAGGACCCGGCTTCTCCGCCATGTGTCTTTAGAGCAGACCAGTAGAAATATGTTTTGTGCCTTGAGGAGAGCTGGGCCCATGTGTGATCATTGCCAAGAGACAAGCAGGAATCCTGTGAGGTCCCATGAGCATATCTGGGAAAGGTCCCTCCCTGCACAGGGAATCAGCCTGTACCTGTCTTCACCTTCTGCACCAGCACCCTAGTTAGTCCACATCTAGAGTGGATCCTGCTGTCCAGTAACCGGCAAGAGCTATCCTAGCCTGAAAAGTAAAAAATGTGAAAGTGAGGCTTGGTGGGACAGTGAGCAGGAATTCTGCCCTCCATCCCCTTAAGCTAGGCACTCTTCCTATGAGTGACATTAATAACCTCATCAGAGGAAAAGAACCTGACACCTGTCCCTTGTCTCAGGGACTCACAGTCCTAGGTCCAAAGCGACCCAGACTTTCCTTTGTTGGTGACACATGGACAATAGCCTGAGCTACTAATCAGCTCAGGTTCTCAGTCAAAGTTTGATTGAGAAGTACTGCTGTTGGAAATAGATCTGAGGAAGACATGCAAGTCACCAAAGAGCCAGGAGCCAAGAGCAGGGCAGCAGTTGGACCTGCAGAGGGTGGAGGTCTTGATTCCCGTGGGCTTCTAGGGAGGAATCCATGCTATTAAGTAATGGTGTATGGACACCACACAGCCCTGCTCTGTGGTAGCCTTGGTCTCCCAGATCTGAACTTTGACCTCCACTTGCAATGTGTGTCCTTCATGAACTGGCCAAATCATGAAGTATTAGTATTAGTTTTCCTGGTAGGTGTGACTTGGTCTTGAAGAGGACAGCCATGGAAAGGGACTGGCTATGGACTACTGTCCAAGTTGTGCAGAGACTAGCATGTATCCAGGGCTGCACGACCGACGAGCATTGCACCAAGGCCATTTCACACCTGCAGGATGTCCTTCACACATTGCTTTGTTTCTTGTGATGCCCACCCGCTGCCCCCAGAGGCAAGTTCAGTGAGCAAAGAGATTGTGTGGCCTGGGCAGGAAAGTACTCCACCTCTGCTCCTGTCTGTCCCTCATTCTTACCCTGTCTCTGACCCTGGCCCTGGGGCCACCCAAGCAGCAGGCTGCTTCTGACAACTGGATCAGGCTGCTGGGGTGCTTTGTTCTCTTGGGCTAGAGGGAGGGGCAGGGTGGTAGGTTCTCAGGCCCAGGGCACCTGTTCCCTTGAGCCACACACTGCCCAGCTGCCCAGGAAGGGAGAGGGGCTCAGGAGCAGCTGAAAGGCCAGACACAGCTGCCTTGACCTAGGCGATGTGACTGGCTCCTCTCAGTGGGACCTGGTGGTGCCTGGTCCCCACATCCATGCTGCACAGAGCCCTGTGGGTTCACATCTTCTCACTGTTAAAACACCACATCAAGTCTTAGTTTGATTACTTTACCTTAGAAGGCCTTACTTACAGAAGCTGCAGCTTCAGAGAAATTGTGATAGCCGTGGCTCATTGGTGTTTTGAGGAAAATGAGCCTGCTTAAAAGGTTAAGTCACAGGAACTGGTTTCAATGGCCTTTGACAAAGCCCTTTGTTTCACTGTGATCTTCTCCCTGAGTCTGTTGCTTGTGCGGGACACCCTGATGCCTGGCCAGGTTTATATTCTCTGTTCTCTAGCAGGAGTATTCATTACTGTCACCTGTGTGTCCCTCAATTGAGGTTTTAAGTACTGAATTCATGATCACGTCCTGTGAGAAGCAGAGGTTGGGAATAGTACCTCCTGTGGGGTCGGAACCCGCCCTAAGCATTCACAGGTTCTCTCAACTCTGGCCTTAGCCACTGACTGAGGTCCCAGTGAGAAGACCCCCACCCCTCTGACTTCTGTTTGCCTGCTTTGTCACCCTCTCTGGGCTCTTCCTGGATAAAAAGTCCCAGGTACCAACTGTGTCTCTCCACCTGAGTAACCAGAGGCATTAAGTCTCTTGGTTGCTTGTTCATATCATACCAGGCTATCAGAGCTCCTGGCTGGTACAGTGGGCACCTTGTGGTGGTAGTAAGCCTCGTACAGAGCCCAGGTCATCCACAGTCCCTCGAGGGTTTGCATACCCCATTTTCTCACTTGCAGGGTTGCCTCTCCTCCAGCCTTCATCTGTATCAAGAAGAATGTTTACTCTCACCTGAGCCCCCCAAAAGTGGCTCTCTCCTGGGCCTGTCCAAGATAAAATGGCCCTTCATGGGGGAAAGGTGGCCCTAGTGATGATAGTTATGCTCAAATGCCAAGACATTTGAAGTTCAGCCCTCTCTGAATGGCCAGTCTTCTGAGTGGTCACACCATGCTCCTTTTCAGTCATGTTGGGTAGGAGGGGCCAGGGTTGTCTTCCTAAAATGTGGTTTTCCCCTTTGTTCTTTTAGTGGGAGAACCATAGCATGTGTGTTTCTCCTCAGTGTGAAGGAACCCTCAGCCAGCTTCTCATTCTTTTGTCTCCTATCAGTGGCACTGTGATGTGTTAGGAAAGATGCTGGCAAGCTTGGACACTCATGGTCCTTTCTGGGTTGTCACTACCTGGTTGTGGCCTTGGCTGCCCTTTTTTTTTTTTTTTTTGTTTCTTTGTTTTTTAGTATATTCAGGGGTAACCCAGCCCTGCCATTGTCTGTGATGGGGCTTAGGCTGTGTAGGGAGACAGCGACAGGACATGGAGCATTTTCGTTCACAGCCCACCATTGGGGTCTAGGGACAGTCCTCAGTGCTGTCTGCTGCTCCCCATGTCATCCTACCAACCCAAGAAGTCCCATGGCTTCAGAGCCCTTATGGATCTGGCACATAGTAGGTGTGTCATCCATATTTTTGAGTAAGTGGTGACTGTCAGATACACCCCCACATGACAAGTCTGTTTCCAACCAGGCTGTGCCCAACAGGTTTGGCAGTGTATTCCCGAGCCTCAACATGGCAGTGAAACGGCGGGAGCAGGCCTTGCAAGACTACAGGAGGCTGCAGGCCAAGGTGGAGAAGTACGAGGAAAAGGAGAAGACTGGCCCAGTGCTGGCCAAGCTCCACCAGGTACAAAGGGAGAAGGCAGGAGGGGAACACCAGAAGCCATAGGGTAAACAACAGCCATTGCCCCTCCCCCCTCCCCCCCCCCCCCCCCCCCCGCAGGCCCTCACTTGGGGACCAGCAGACCCAGGACACTAGCTATTCCCACACCCTCCCCACACCGGGATCTTGTTCCCCAGGCCCGAGAAGAGCTGCGGCCTGTACGGGAAGACTTTGAGGCCAAGAACAAACAACTCTTGGACGAGATGCCACGGTTCTATGGCAGCCGACTTGACTACTTCCAGCCCAGCTTTGAGTCCCTGATCCGGGCACAGGTGAGGAGAGGCTCTCCCCTTGGGAAATAATCTTTGTAGGAATGCAGACAGCAGCACCTCCGGGCCCCAGGCACTATGAGAATTCATGTAAGTGCCCCAGTCAGCCCTGGTACCCAGCATTGATATTGTGCTGGAATTTCTCTTGGGCATCCTCCATTGCCAAATCCACTGAAGTCCAGCCCTGTGATAGACAAGGTTCCTTTTTGTTTAACCCTTTACCCCTTGAGTTCTTCCTACATTCAAGCAGTCACAGCCCAGGCTGCATCTTTAACCTCCACTTTAGCTGGGCAGGTCTCTTGCAGAGGTGGTTGGGAGGCCAGTAGAGTGAATGCCTGAGGACCCAACACGGGACTTGCATTAGCAGGAGTCCTCAGGAGCCCTAACTGAGCTTCCTAGGGAGGGGTCCTGGACCCGCTCTGAGATGCTGGCCATGAGGTATAATGCTCCCCCTAGTGGAAAGACAGTGAAGTGCAGGCTGGTATGAGCGTGGCAGCCAGAGTGTAGGGCATAGGCCAGAGCCCAGTGTCTGCTGCCACTGGGGTGGAGGGCCCAAGTGGGATGGTACACAGCTCTTGCCCTTCCCTCCCCATTCATCTTCAGGCACATTTTAGCTAGGATTGTTCTCCCTATTGGCAAGGTGGGAGAGGCAGTGGTACTGGAGCCAGGAGCAGATCTTCTCCACATGGACTCCCTGCAACTGATCACAGGTGCTGGCTTCCATTTAGGACCCCAACACTAATTGGTTCCCAAGCTGAAGGTTTCCTGTCCCCAAGCTCTGCCTGCCCTGCTTGTCTTTCCTGGGCCTCTGGTGCCCTCCAGTGGGCATTATTTCCTTGTTGCTTCCTGAGTCACAAATGCCCTAAGAGAAACCTGATCCACACTTCCCATCCTTCAGCTTTGGATGACACCCAAAGCCATGGGCTAGAATGCTTGACATCGAGAACCCCAGGCAAGGTTTGTACTGGAACCTAAGACTTGTTAATGGTCCATGTTTTCAGTCTGGTGCTCTCTAGGGAGTGAGACTGAGGCAGCAAAAGGGGGAAGGTGTTCTACTGCTGTCCTGGCAGGCCAGGCCAGGGCCGCCTTCCAGCTGTTGCTCCCTTTGTTTGGATAAGGAGTGAATTTAGAGGGGACATGTTAGCCTGCCCTCTTTTGCCATGATACCTGCTTCTGTTTGCAGTGACCTGTGTCCACCATCCCCACCCCAGAGCCATAGAAGAAGCTAAGGGTGCCCAAGCAATGGGGTACCCTGTAACCAAGCAGCAGGGTATCCAGGGTTGTTTACCACCTTCCCTGTGCCAGCATCCTCCTCACCCGGCTGCTGCTGCTGCTGCTGCTGCTATTAGTCACTAGAGAAGTGAGCATCCTGGTGACTCACCAAGCAGCATGGCCCAGGCAAGAAATTGGGGGCCCCCAGCACTTGGCCCAGTGGAACCCAGCTGCGGTTTTTGGAGAGACTTCCTATAACACCACTTCCCACTGGCCTTGCTGCACAACCACCCTCCCGGTCACCATCTTCCAGTTTCTCAGAAGGAAAATTCTGGAGACAGTCTAAAATTTGAGGTGCTTGAAGAATAGGATGTGGAACACTTTGATGAGTGAGCACTATCATGTCAGGAAGTGGAAACTGAGGCAGAAATGGCCTCTGACCTCTGTAGAAGTCATTATCTACCATCTGGAGAAACTCCTCCACTCTTGGACCTGCTTCCAACCGCTCACCCTGTCACTCACACCCCATCACTGGTGCTTTTCATCTAGGCAGCTTAACCTGGATGTGATAATGAGCAAAAGTGGGAAGGGTGGAGTCTGGGAAGCTATCACCTACCTTGAGTTGACTTCTAGAATCATCTCTCAAAACTTGGGGAACCAATGTCTGCCATGTTCTTTTTCCATGACCAAAAGCCACTGGCTCCTCCCAGCTTAGGAAAGCAGTAAACCCAGGCCTGCCCTTGGCCACTAAATGCACAGTCCCCTTTTCATATTAGCTGTTTTGGGGAGCCAGGTTTTTAAAGGGCAGCACTTTCTTCACAACCCCATCCCCCAAGGAACTACTGACTCCCTACTACAAACTTTTCTCTATAGTAGATGTTTTCCAAAGCCTCAGCTCTGGTTCACCCATCCCTAGGCTGCCAGGTAATAGGGTGAGATCTGAGAGGTGGTGATGGGGCAAATGAGAACCCCCATTCCCACCTCCTTCATCAAGAAGCAACCCATAGACTCAGAACCCAACCTTGCTTGCACTTACTGGCTGCTTCACTGAGTGGGTGCTGTGTGGAACTGAAATCCAGTTCCTGCCTACAATTCTTGCTTCCTGTCCCCTCAGGTTGTATACTTCTCAGAAATGCATAAGATCTTTGGAGACCTCACCCAGCAGCTTGACCAGCCAGGCCACTCAGATGAGCAGCGAGAGCGGGAAAACGAGGCCAAACTAAGTGAGCTCCGAGCCCTCTCCATTGTGGCTGATGACTGAGCCCCTGTCCCTCAGGAGTCCTCAGACTCCTTGGGATACAGATGACACCTCTATAGTCTTTGCTCTTAGCAGGCATGGATTCATGGGCCTCCCAGTGGCCTGCCAGTTGGGGACAGGTGGCCACTATTCTACCTTGCCAGTCCTCTGACTTAAATGTCTCCATTTCCTTGAGCCTGATACTGGGATCCTTACAGGCTGTTGTTTCCCCTGCCCAATGCTAATAAGCAATGTAGAAAAACCCCAGGGGCCTTTTTACTCCCAGAACCGTCCAGAGTGCACTATAGTGTCTGGCCAGCAGGAGCCTCAGCCTATAGAAGGAGCTGGACTTCCTGTGGCTCTTGGGGGGGCCTTAGCTCTGACTACCTCCAGAGGGCTACTCTAGGGAACCCACCCTCCCTCTCCCCTCATGACTCTTCAGACTGTTGGGTGAGACACGGTACCCTGGGGAGCAGAACTCGGGTCCCTCTGCTGCGGTGGGCCCCTCATGCCAACACGACCAAAGCTGGTCCCCTGCAGTTCCAGCTAGGGACAAGCCCCGGGTATTTCACTTTCCCTAGTAAATGGACTCTGTTCCTAGCTCTCCACTGTACAGAATGTCACACGTTGATCCACAGGCCTCTTATGTCTCACCTGTGTTGTTGGAATTTTATTTTCAAGTAAAGTTTCCAGTAAAACAGTGTGCTGTAACTGATATGATGGAAGAGTCGCCACAGCTTTGCCAGAGCCTTGCCAACTTGGCAGAGGGCCTTCACTCAATCACAACTTGTGGCAGCTCACTGCCTGCCTGCCTTCTAGAGCCTTCTGGAGCCTTCTGGAAAGTGCTGAGGATTGGCAACCAGGGAGAGCACAGGCAGCTTGGAAAAAGAGAGCTACAAGGACACACTTGGTTTGTTTTTTGACTTTGGTTTATTTAAAAAACAAAAAGCCAAAAAAAAAAAAAAACCAACAAACAAACAACTTTATATACAAAATCAAACTGAAACCACGGATTATGGAAAGAGGCAAGAATTATGGGAAACGGAAGAGGGCTGGGCCAGAGCCAATACCACATTCTGAACACAAGAGCTAGAGAAAGAAGTGCTGGTTCTTCTGGCAAGTTGGGGGTGGCTGGAACACAGTGTTCTATTGGCAACCTTGACCCAACACCAAGTGCTTCCTACCATGGGCTCCACCACCTAACGGATACTGGAGCCTACAGGACTCGTGCCGTCTAGAAGGACATTCTTGGCTGTGCCAGGCTCTACACCCGTTCCTTGCATTTGTTGGCATCAGACCTTATTCTGGGCTGGAAAAGCCTTTTCCTCCCGTCTTGCTCTAAAATGGACGAGGACAGGAGACAGCACAAGACTACAAGGGCCCTAGGAGAAATTTCCAAGGTTGAGGGCAAAATGACATTCTAGGGGTGCAAAAGATGTTGTATTTAGTTGTAGCTGGAACTGGGGTTACACATCCATCCACATAGCACAAACCCCATTCTGATAGCTTGATCACCCCTGCAGAGGCCAAGCACAGAACTCAGCCACCTCTGCTGTGGCTCCCAGGCCCTGCTCCAGCTGCTTTCTGGTACCAAAAAGGCTCTAATGTCATCAGGCTCCATCGCAGACCTCACTAGACAGCCACTCAGTTGCTAGGTGCTGGCTCCTCTTTCTCTACCCAGCTGTCAGCCTGTGTGAGCACATGGAACAACAGTGAGGATGAGGCTTCTCCCCACATCCTGCCAGTAGAGTACAGAGCACAGGGAGCTAGAGGCTCCTAACATTGCAGTGGATGGAGGGCCAGCATAGCAAGGAAGGGCCAGCTACCTCCCAGGCCTCTCCACACAGAAGCCGGGTCTGCTCTGAACCAAAAGGAACTATGGCAACCATTTAGCCATCCTACCTTTTCAACCATCCGCTGCATCTCAAGGTGCAGCGGGGTCAGGCGCCTGCGGAAGTCCTGCAGCTGCCGCTGAAGCTGGTTCTTGTGTCGTTCTGCTGTCCGGGCTGTCTCCTCCGCCTCCACCAGCCGGGTCCGCAACTCCTGCATCTCTGCTGCCAGTGTCTTATTCGTCACTTCGGTGGCTGAAAAACGGTTGTGGCTCTCCTCTGAAAGATAAGTAAGGACATGGCCGAAAGGTTCTGCTCAGTCAACTGGAGCATGAAACAAAAGCCCAAGACCTAAGGAGTGGTGTCCCCTCAGTCCCTGTGACATCTGCCCTGCACTCACCAAGCTTCAGTTCCAGTGTGTGAATCTTGTTCTCCAGGTATAGGCGGCCACTGTCTTGCTGCTCTGCACGCTGTAACAGGCTCCCCACGTTGATGAGGCTGCCATTGTGCGGCACCAGGCCTTTGTGCTCTATGGGGACAGCCCCTGGCTTTGTGTTCTTCCCCGAAGGGGGCAGTAGATCCAGGTTTCCTAGAGGAGACATCCATGATCTTAGGAGAGAGTAGCCTACCATGGAGACCCCACTTCCTACAGGCCACAGAGCTTCAGACATACCAAAGAGCACCTCTTCCGGAAGCCCATCATCCAGCACCTCGGTACGGCTATACTGAAGACTTCGGTACTGGCAGATGTTCTGTGTCACCACCCTACTAACCAGCTGCTTGGCCTATAGAAAAGACAGCAGGACACCTACTGGCTACACACTTGCCTCAGGGGGACCAGAAGCCAGCAAGAGCTCTGGAAAGGCCCTCCAGAAAGACAGGTGGGACAGAAACTACCTGCTCAGCACTGAGCCGGATCCCCAGTGTGAGGAGGGCCCGCTCCAAGTCTCGCCGGTGCAAGTAGCCACACCAGTTGGCATCAAAAAACACAAAAGCCAGAAGGCAGTCCAGGGGGAGCACAGCTGAGGGATCCAGCTCCTTAGGCTGCAAAGAAAGCAGAGAAACAGGCTTTACCAACAGTTCTCAAAGCTAGAGGCACAGTACACACACAGCCAGGAGCTGGGCTGGCAGCAACAGGTAGAACTCAAACATGGCTTCAGGCTTCTGTGAGCCATTCCCAGAAGATGGTGTGTTCGCTAATAAGATCCCTCTGTGACCCACCCTGACAGGGAAAGTGAAGTACCCTCCCATGAGTCAAGAACCACGGTTGGTCTCTTGTCTAGGAATAGGTCACTGGTAGGCATCTCTCACCCAAGAAGGGCCAAACTTCCCAACACAAGGCACAGAAGGAGACAGGGTCTCACCATGTCCTGAAGGGATGAATATTCCATCTCTGACTGGTTTGAGGCCACAGAGCGAACCTCCGTTTCCTCCAGCTTTGCTCCTGCTACAGAAATCCCAAGCTCAGCATGTTGCAAAGATGATGGTCTACACTCCTAAGAGCAGTGGTTCCCAACCTGTGGGTTGCAACCCCTTTGGGGGATTGAACTACCCTTTCACGGGGGTCGCCTAAGACCATTGGAAAACAGATATTCATGATTCATAACAGTAGCAAAACTAGTTATGAGGTAGCAATTAAAATTATTTTATGGTTGGGGGTCACCCCAACATGAGGAACTGTATTAAAGGGCCGTAGCATTAGGAAGGCTGAGAACCACTGCCTAAGAGGAAACTACCACAGCCAGCCCCAGAGAGCCACTGTCCCTAGACACACCAAACTCCTCCTCTCCGTCATCCCTCAGAAGCAGCAGGTCTGGGTCCAAGGCCATCTCACAGAGGTCCTCAGCTGCCTCACCCCGGGGCTTCTCCTCCTCTTCTCCCCCTGAAGAGGGCCGTTTGGGCAAAAGCCCATCCTCCTTCTAAAGAAGCAGACCAAGGTGATAAGGAGGGGCAAGACTCTTGTGACGCTAACAGTAGCAGTCACTAACACTTAGACATCAGCTGTATGCTGGGTACTGTGTGGTCCACCATGTGCTCATGGGTATTGAACCATGCCAGCATTCAGATCACAGGCACATCTAGACCCCTGGGGTATTTCTCAGGAGTCAGCCTTAGTTCTGGAAGCAATTATGCATACATGACAATATTTGGACAAGAAGCCAAGATACATTTTAGAAATGGTTAAAGACCAGTTTGTCCACCTAATCATCAGCCAATCCCAACCCCTAAGCAGTCAGACTGGCATTTCTATGCTGCCGTGGCTTATCAACCATACTTCCCTCCCTCTTCTGGGCCACTTCCCTCACTCTGGGTATACCATCACTTCCTAGCTCTGTGGCCACATGCAGGGTTTCACCTTCCTGGGCCTCAACCCATCCCCAACTTTCAAAGAATGGGTAACGTGAAGGTGCAAAACAACTGGCCATGAAAAGTGCCCAGAGGTGGCGCACGCCTTTAGTCCCAGCAGTCGGGAGGCAGAGGCAGGCAGATCTCTGTGAGTTTGAGACCAGCCTGGTCTACAAGATCGAGTTCCAGGACAGTCTCCAAAGCCACAGAGAAATCCTGTCTTAAAAAAAAAAAAAAAAGAAAGAAAAAAGAAAAGTGCCCAGACCAATGCCTGGCACACACAAGGGGCTCGAATCACACTAAGCACTGTAATGTGTGGACCTCAGGCCACCAGGGCTGAGAACGGCACTCACCAGTGGGTTGTCTGACTCGGCAGCTGTGCCCTCATTCTGTACCTCATCCTTGGACACCTTCGCCACCTCCTCTTTGACCACATCCTCCTTGGTTGCCTCCTCCTTCTCAGGTTCAGGGGGAGATACAACTTTTTCTGGAAGGCTCAGCAGCATCTTATAAATCCTATAACCAAAATCCCTCTGCAGCATCTCTAGAAACAGCTCAGCCAGCACCACTACCTGTTGGAAGAGGTGTAGGTACCATGGCATCAGGGAAAGGACGAGGATGCTATTTGCTCCGCTGTCATCCTGGGGATGACACTCTCCTGCACTTGCCTCAAAAGAGATCCTTTCTTTTGGCCTCCGATCCTCCAGAATCCCATGGAGAGACAGGTTGACACAGCCAGGACGTGCCATCACAGCAGGTTCTAGAGGAGGCGGAGGGGCCTCTGGGACATCAGTGTCTACGTCTTGCTGTGTGGTGGCCTCCGAAGTCTCCGTGTTCTGTTTAGAAGTGTCTGCTTGCTCTGATGCATCAGGGGCCTGTTCAGTAGGCTCTGCTTCCTGTGACAATAGCTCAGGTGTGACCTTCTGGGCCCTGAGGTCAAGGTGCCTACTTTTGAGATAGCTCATATAGCCTAGGCTAACCTCAAATGCACTATAAAGATGAGAACAACTTTGAACTCTGGATCTCCCTGCCTCCACCTCCCCAGTGCTAGTGTTAGAGGCTTGTGTCACCATGCCCAGCTTCCCTGAATTTGCCTAAGGCCCAGCCTTACCCCCAATGCCTCCTGGGATTGGGTTGCTGCCTCTGTGGCTTTCTGCTGACACAGTGCCTCCCACTCCTCCAAAGTGGGCATGATGGTCCATACGTCTGGCAGGTATACCACTACTGTGTGTAACCGCCGAGGCGGTCCCGGCTGTAAGTACTGAAACTCAGCAAATCGCCACCTGTTCACAGCAAAAGGAAAAGAAAGTCCCCAACTGTGACATATTCATGGGTGTCCCACTCACAGACAAGTACCTCTTTCCAATCAGCACTCCATGCGCACATGCTGCATGCCAAGCCATGAGTACAAACATAAAGCCACACGCCAAAGCCTCAGTGGTTAGGCAACGGGGAGACGTAGTAAGCGGACAGCACATAGAAGCACTAGGGCATTCAGGAGTATTGGGCGTGGCTTGGGGGTGAGCTGCCATCAGCACGCTCAGCCTTGGGCTCTCAGTCATCTATGAGCAGTTAGGGGTAGGCAGGCATGAGCTTTGGCAGGAGAGAACCCAGAGGGCAGAAGCCAGACTCCTGACACCCCACAGCGAGCTGGCCACATGGGGAAGGCCACTCACCATTTGGTGCAGGTGCTCAAGTCAATGCCAGTCTGGGCTTGTGCACAGCGGATGGCTGTGCGCACCAGCACCTGTGGGTCTGCCTGGGGGTCGAGGCCATCCAGGGAAGGAGACCACTCACCCCCAACCAGCACTGCCTCTTCTTCTTTCCGGCCCAGCAAAAACTGCAGAGAGATTGGGGATAACGAGACATGGCCTGGACCTCCCATAGTGAGGCTTGGCTACTGCTGCCCATCAGGAACTTAGACAGCAAGGAGTAGTTAAGGCCACCACCTGGGGCTCTGAAGCCATTCACTCAAACCAGCCACCTGACTCCTCTTCAGAGGGGAATCTCTGAACTGTATTATCCTCCTATATAAAGTGAGGGGCCCTTCAGCTCTGAAACACCAAGTTTCCGTGTTAATGCTCAGAAGCCTAGCTGCTAAAAACGAGGCAGACTGACCAGCCAGCACATCTTGCCTCCTGTAAGCCAGCTCTTACCTTTAGCTGCTTCAAAGGATGCTCTGGCGTCTCCCGGGGCTCAGCCATGTCATCCACAAACATCATGCAGCAACGATAGAACTCCTCCAGGCCCGGGGAGGAGAGCAGCAGCACCTATGCAGAGGACAAGGTGCTCAGCCACACTCTGTCCCAGCAAGGGGACGGTCACAGGAGCCCAGGCAACTGACCTTGGAACTGTAAGTGGGGTCACTGTCCACAGGGCTGGGCTCAGCACCAGTGTCTGGAGCTGCCTCCTTCTCTGAAGAGACCTGAATCCGACTTGGGTGGTGGAGGGAAAAGGGCTGGCTCAGAGGGAAGGCTGACAGCCAACTCAAGTGAACGGAAAGAAAATCCGAGGGGACCAGGAGGCTGCGGTAACGTCGCTGGAGTTCTAGGAAGTCACAGACAGGACTGCAGGAAGACAGCAAGGGAATCCACTGAGCAAACACTCAGAGCATTAAAGAGAGACAGCTCAGAGGTTAGGAGCACCTGCTGTTCTTACAGTGGGTTTGGCTCCCAGAACCTACAGGGCAGCTTACAACTGTCTGTAACTCCAATTCCAGGGGATCTGACCCCCTCTTCTGACCTCCATGAGCACCAAGGACATACATGTAGACAAAACACTCAAACATTTGTTTAAAACAAAACTGCAGGGCCAGCAGGATGGTTTACAGTGGGTAAAGGCATGTGCTGTGCAAGTCTGTTCATCCTTGAAACCCATGGAAAGGTGGAAGAAGAGAACTGACTTCACAAAGTTGTCCTCTGACTCACAGGTGTGCACTGGCAGGCATATATGCTACCCCATCATACATC
Source organism: Cricetulus griseus (assembly GCF_003668045.3). Lineage (NCBI taxonomy): Eukaryota > Metazoa > Chordata > Mammalia > Rodentia > Cricetidae > Cricetulus > Cricetulus griseus. Next base: position 224,810,979 of record NW_023276807.1, read on the forward strand.
GACACAATGAATGAATGAATGGTTGGATGGATGGATGGATGGATGGATGGATGGATGGATGAACAAAACTGCAAAAGACTACAATAACATTTTATTCTATTTGAGAAATAAAGACCCTAATAAGACAGCTCCCAAGGGGTAAGAATGGACCCCGTATGACCACTTATTCATAAATTTCTTATAGCAAAGAAGTCAAACTGGGAAAGGAAGAAAAAAAAAATCACAATACATGACACAGAGATGGTCATGGTCTTTTTTTTTTAGGGATTTATTTTAATTATGTGTATCTGTGTATAGGTTTGTGCACATCTGTGCAGGCTCCCACAAAGGCCATCAGGGTCCTCTAGAGCTGGAGGTACAGGCAGTTGCGAACTGTCTCATATGGGTGCTGGGAGCTAAACTCATGTCCTCTGGGAGACGAGTACAAACCCTTAACCACTGGGCCATCGATCAGTTATTAAGACATGGTCATGGTCTTAATAAACAATTCACTAATTAGTAATAAAAGCTCACCTGCCTAGGAGAAAACTGTGAAACCTGACATGATAAATCTGTCCCAGAAAAATAAACACATGCAACATAAAAGCCTGTGAACAGGGTCCTGCAAGACGACTGGACAGGGAAAGACACAAAATCTGCACCTGAGTTCAGTCCCTCAACCCTCTGAACACACATGAAAAGTAATAAATAAATGTAAAACATTTTTTTTAAAGAGTATCAAACTCACTTCTAATTAGAAATGAAAATCAAAGCCAAGTGTGGTGGCACATGCCTTTAATCCCAGCACTTGTGAGGCAGAGACAGGTGGATCTCTGAGTTCGAGGCTAGGCTGGTCTACAAAGTGAGTTCCAGAATAGCCAGGGCTACACAGAGAAACCCTGTCTCAAGAGAAAAAAAAAAAAAAAAAAAAAAAAAAAAAAAGAAAAGGAAGGAAGGAAGGAAGGAAGGAAGAAATGCAAATCAGAACAGCATTTTTCATCAGCAAAATTATAAGGAAAGGTAAATGAAGGCTGGGCTGTGGTGGCACACATCCTTAATCCCAGCTCTTAGGAGGCAGAAGCAGGCAGGTCTCTGAGTTCAAGGCCAGCTTATTTTTATAGAAAGAGTTGCAGGACAGCCCAATGGCTGTTACACAGAGAAACTCTGTCTTCAAAAACAGACAAAAAAAAAAAAAAAAGAAGAAAGAAAAAGTACATGAAAACAGTGTTGACAAAAGGCACAGGAAACAAGGACTTTGTGTCCTATTGGTGACAGTGTAAGTGGATACAGCCTCTGAAAGAGAATTGATGGTAGCTATCCAAGTTGAAAACCAGGCCATGTATGGTGGTATGTGCCTTTAATTCAAAAAGAAAAAACAAAATGCTGGCTTGGTGGCTCACATCTGCAGTGCCAGTGCTGAACTGAGCCTGCCGGGAAAGTCCCAAGCCAGTAAGTAACCCTGTGTCTAAAACAAAAAGCTACACAGCACCTGAGGAATGACATCTGAAGTTGTCCTCTGGCCTCCACCCATGCACCCAAACATATATATGCACCCACACACACATGAACAAATGTGCAGACACACATGAACAAGACTGATTAATAGCCAGGAAGTGGTGGCACACGCCTTTAATCCCAGCACTCGGGAGGCAAAGGCAGGTGGATCTCTGTGAGTTCAAGACCAGCCTGGTCTACAAGAGCTAGTTCCAGGATAGGCTCCAAAGCCACAGAGAAACCCTGTCTGGAAAAACAAAAAACAAAACCAAAAAAGACTGACTAATATGCATTACCCAGAACCTGCTGGAAGATGCATGAAGTGAAAAGTTGAGCAGCAAGCCATGTGCGGCAGGTTGCCGTGGGTGGGCTGGTTGGTTGGTTAGTTTTAGAAGAGACCACCGGACTGCACATATTCTATTGCACCCTAATAGACCATACCCCATTTACTCTAGAAACCATTGCTTGTGCAAGTCTAAGACCCTTTCCCAGCCTTCACTCACCTGTCCACACTATAAGGAGTGAGATGAACCCGATAAGGAGGCAGGTCATGCCGTGGTTTCTTAGCACCCCAAGGCTCTCCACCAGCCCGCTGTTTGCGTTTCTTTGAGTCATAGTCATCACTGGAGGTCGACCCATCACCAGAAATAAGAAACCATATTGTTACACATGTATTCAAGTACATAAAGAACTAGCAAATACCTGAATCCTCAAGGTTAAGAAGTAAATACAACCAGCCTGGTCTACAGAGTGAGTGAGTTCCGGGACAGCCAGAGCTACACAGAGAAACCCTGTCTCGAAAAACAAACAAGCAAAACAGAAATGAATACAAGTAGTGTATAGCTCAGTGGCAGAACACTTGCTCAACCTGTGGAGGCACCACACATACATACGTGAAGGAGCCATGCTAGCAAGTATGTGACACATTATTAGAGACACTAAAAGGTATGAAAAGGTTACAATTTTAAGAAAAAAAGAACAGCTTTAAAATAATGAAAAGCAAACCAAAGAGATGGTTCAGCAGGTAAGGACACTTGCCGAGGAGCTTGGTGACCTAAATTTGATTCCAGAACCCACAATGGTGGGGGGAAAGATCCAATCTCTGCAAGTTGTCTGATCTCCACACATAAAAACTCAAAACAAATAAATAAATGGAAAATTTTCAACAGTTTAAATACTGGGGCTAAAGGCATCCAGAACCCTTATCTGTTGAGCACCTGTAGGCTCTGTGTTTTAGGGTTATTGTTGCATTTTATGCATGTGCACACACAAGCATGCCACAATACACATGTTAAAATTGGTTCTCTCCTTCAACTATTTGTGTCCCAGGGATCAAACTCAAGTCATCAGGTTTGGTGGCAGGTGGATTTGCCTGCTGAGCCATCATGTCTCCAAACCATGTTTTACGATTTTTAAGACAGTCCCCTACTCTGTAGCCAGGCTGGCCTCAGACTTATTATGTAGCCCAGGCTAGCCTTGAACTCATGGCCATCAGTTCTCTAGCCCATGCATCCCAGATGTTGGGAATAAAGATATGTACCACCATACCTGACTTAAAATAATTTTATTTTGCTTTGTCAACACAGGGTTTCTCTGTTTAGTCCTGGCTGTCCTGAAACTTACTTTGTAGACCAGGCTGGCCTCAAACTCACAGAGATCCACTTGCCTCTGCCTCCCAAATGCTGGAATTAAAAGTGGCATTATGACACCCAACTCTTAACTGTTTTATAATAAAAATAAGTATTTTTAATTGGATGAAAAGAAGGGGGAGAACCCACCTTTTGCTCCAGTAATTCCATCCTTAAAAAACTATCCCAAGAAAGTTGGGGTGGAGGGCAGTATTATGCAAAAATACCAAGCCATGTAATGGAATACATGCATTCCCACTGACAATTGAATTTAGTGGCTACAATAATGATTCTGTCACTAAGGCAGTCACAAAAATGGTGCTTCAAGAGTCCTAGTTCTCAGTGCTGTAGGCACTAGTAAGCTACACTTGCTCAAGTAAACAACCCACCCATGGCATGTAAGCAACCCTAAGTAATGTAATAAGCTAAAGAAAGCTATAAAAGTAGAATTGGGTTAGGGAGTTATTTTTCTCTGGGGCAAAGCTCCCAGGAGGTTGCCCATGCTCTGGTGGATAGTCCCACACATGTAAGCAGTATGTTTTCGATACATTGTATGCATATATGAAACTGGCAGAGGAAATTTAGAATATTCTAAAACAAAACAAAAGAGAAGAAAGGGTTCAGGGCAGTCAGAGACTAATGGGGGGATGTGCTCAGCATGCATTTTAGCTATGTGAGAAGTGTAAAAGAATTAACTTTGTTTTATTTTGAAGATTTTAGTTATTATGTATACAATGTTCTGCCTGCAGGTATGTCTATAGGCCGGGAGAGGGCACCAGATCTCATTATAGATGGTTGTGAACCACCATGTGGTTGCTGGGAATTGAACTCGGGATCTCTGGAAGAGCAGTCAGTGCTTTTAACCTCTGAGCCATCTCTCCAGCCCAAGAATTAACTTTTAAAGGAGATCATGCTACAATATGGGAAAATAGCTAAACACAAACACCTTGAACTCTGAACTCTGAGATGAGAATCACAGACCATATATGTACTTGTGTGCAGAAATTACAAGGATTCCAGGGAAGGTGAAACAGAAACCATTTTCCCATGCAAAGATCACTTCAAATTCTCTAGTATCTCCCTGTCAACAACAGGAAGGCTTCAAAGGCTAGACTTGTACCTCAGTGCTACTAGTCTGTTTTTCTTTGGTTCTGAGACAAGGTTTTATGTAGCTTGGGCTGACCTTACACTTTTAACCATCTGTGACTGCAGAGCCAGCAGGAAACACGTTAGTAGCAGAAGCTGCAGTATGAGAGCAGTCCAATGGCAACATTTTCCCTGTATCCCAGAGCTGGGAGTTTAATGTAAAGCCAAGCTTCTGGGCAAACTACCCATATGGTCAGATCCTTTATAAATTGGCAGTTTTCCTCAGTGACTAATTCCTGCTGCCCCTCTTCCTACTTGGCACATCCTCACTTCTGACAGGCGGTAGAGTCCCCTCCCAGGATGAGGCCTCCTTCTCCAAAACCTGCAACCCTGAAGCACCTTGGCCAAAGTAATACCCTGCAGGTGATACGTGGCGGTCAAATGCAATCGCCAGCACACAGCTGGATTTTAAACTGAAAGCAGCAAGCCCACAGTCATTGGTTTCCAACCAGGTCACACAAACCCTCAAAGTCCACACTACCATTCTGTACTAAAGGCTTTCATAAGCTTACAGAATGGCCCAGGGGAAGGTCCTTGCCAACTGAAGACCAGGAAGATGCACTAGACAAGCGTATAGGTGCAAGCCACAGACACGTCTAGAGACGGAGAGGGGAACAATGGGTTTTAGTAGTGGAGATGATGTGGAGAACAATCCTAGACAGAGCTGCAGAGGCTCCACGGCAGCTTTTCCCAGAGAACAAGTGCTACCTTCCACATGGGGACTGGCGACATCACCGCCCTGTTTCCTCAGTTACGCCATGCTTATTCTAAGTGTTTGCCATGGACTGCTTTTCAGCTCCTACCAGCATGTGGGAGATAGGGTGGTACCCTTCCTGTACCACCTTATTTCAAAGAAAATCACAGCATGAGGGAACTTTCTACAATGATCTTACTGAGGACAGGGTACTATGAGATCAAAAATGTATAGTCAAATTCCAGGTGGTGGAGGTGGCAGCACACACCTTTAGTCCCAGCACTCAGGAGGCAGAGGCAGGCGGATCTCTGTGAGTTCGAGGCCAGCTTGGTCTACAAAGCAAGTCCCAGGACTACCAGGTCTGTATACAGTAAAACCCTCTCTCAAAAACAAACGTCAAGATTCAGACATTTTGCCAGGCATTGGTGGCACACGCCTTTAATCCCAGCACTCGGGAGGCAGAGGCAGGTGGATCTCTGTGAGTTCGAGGCCACCTGGTCTCCAGAGTGAGTGCCAGGATAGGCTCCAAAGCTACACAGAGAAACCCTGTCTCAAAAAAAAAAAAAAAAAAAAAAAAAAAAAAAGATTCAGACATTTCAATCTAATTCAGTTTCACTTTAAGATTTTTATCAAAAAAACAAGGCAACAAGGAGATAAATGTAAAATAGAAATAAAAAAGAAAGGCAGATAATACTACTTGTTGAAATCAGGTAATAGCTTAAAGATTCATTTTCTATTTCCTTTGCATATATTGAACTTTCTAGTATAAAAAGCTGAGCAAAAACTCTCAAGGACAGTAAAACACAAAGGAGATGTGAACTTAAGACACACTAAGAATGCTCCTGGAAACTTCCCAAACTTGCAGATGGTAAAGGACCACAGGACATCTCAAGTGCCTAAATCAACCATGCTTGCTCCACAACAATAAGGCCAAGAAAGTATGCACCCAGGACAAAGCCTGAACTTCAGAATATGCTGCAGCCTGTGTATTGTAACACTGTTACACAAAATATACTTCAAAGAAGCCATGTTAAATTAGGAGCTAAAACATATGCAACCTTCCTTTCTTTGATGTTACTATTTTCTTGTTACAATTCTTCTAACGATTCTTGTATCTCTATGTTAAAGACTGGAAACAAAAGGGAAATTGTTTTTTAAGTATCTGGAGCCCAGGCAATCGCTCAGTGGGTAAAGTTGCTTGCTCCACATGAGTAACCCCAACACCCATGTCAGAGCTGGGTGTGGTGACAGGGTCTGTAATTCCAACACTGCAAGGAGCAGACAGGAGGATTTCTAGACCTTGCTGGTCAGTCAGCCTAGCCAAAATGACAAGCTCCATTGAGACAGTCTCTAACACAAACAAACAAAAACCAACAGAGTAGGCTGGCTGTCAGCCTCCTGGCTCCAAATACACCTGCCCACACCTCCATACAGATTCATAGAAAACACACACACAAAGTATCTCAAACCTAAAATACTTTTTTTTTTTTTTTTTTTTGGTTTTTCGAGACTGGTTTCTCTGTGGCTTTAGAGGCTGTCCTGGAACTAGCTCTTGTAGACCAGGCTGGTCTCGAACTCACAGATATCGGCCTGCCTCTGCCTCCCGAGTGCTGGGACTAAAGGCACCATCACCGCCCAGCTAAACACAAATACTTAAAAAAAAAAAAAAAAAGAATACATAAGCAAGCTAGGTGGTGCACACCTGGAAGCCCAGCAAATGGGACATAGAAGGAAGAGGATCAGGAGTTCAAGGCCAGCCTGAGCTACATAAGACCTGTTTCAAAATAAAGTATCTTAGCCCAGCATGTGTGGGCAAACCACCCTATAATCCCAGCACTAGGCAGGCAAGCAAAACAACGAAAACAAAGTAATAAAGTCTTGAAAAATAAACTGTACTAAATCTCAGCTTTGCTGAGGTAATGTATAAAGTTACTGCATGTGTGTATATGTTTCAGTGCATCTGCCTTCCAAACAAAAGGGACATTAGGCTCTGTCTGTGCACAGAAAAAAGATGTTAGTGTCAACAGTTGTCAAAGGTGGACCATGGCTCTGAGAGGGAAATGAAGTAAACTTCTATCTGGCCTGTTCATCCTCTTACCTTCGGCTCTGGTCCAGTCTTCCGTGAGGACCCCGAGCAGGAAATCTGTTCAGGTGGCTCAGGTGAAGTGTATGGGATGTCTGGAAGAGACTCAGAGCTGAAGAAAGGAAATGGCCGGTGACTCAAAAGCCCTAAAACCCCATGCAGCTTCCTCCTCCTCTTCCTGGGTCCAGAAGTACCCCTTTCTGTCCTGAGAGCATCTGTGTTAAAGTAACAAGTCCCTTCCTCAAAAGCACCCCACAAAGCCACACCCCAACATGCATGCCACCTGTACTCACGCTTCTGAGGGAAAAGCGGGGGAATTCGGTGAGGCTGAAAGATCAACTGGGGCTGAGCTCCCAGGATCCCTTGCTTCTGGCCCAGAGCTGCCACATGCAGAAGGGGGGGTGCCGGAGACTTCAGTAAGGGCTGAAGGAAAATAGCCAAGAAGTTCAGGGGATCCCAGCCTTGATACCATGGAAAGACAGCCATCCTGCCCCCTCAACAAAAGGCAGGATTATGCCCAGAAGTCAGGATACAGGACTCCCTTCTCTCCCACCCCTTTTCAGTGCACATGCTAAGAGAGATAAATACCTGATTGGAGAGCGTCTGCACCTTGACAGCATTCCAGGGCACTGCCTGGCCTGGGTTATATGCAGCCTTCACCAGCACCTTCTCACCCAGCTGGGGTAGTCGGCCCTTCACCACACTGCCAGCACACAAACCAGGAGGCCCCATCAGGAAGGCCCTGGGACAAGTTACCCTGACTGCCCCCAGGATGCCCTTCTCATCGAGATTCCTCACCTTGCAGTAACATAGCAAAGCAAGGCTCTAAAGAACAGACCCACCAGCATGGAGACAGAACTGAATCCAACAACCACTCCCAGAAGAGACGAGCCTCAAGCCTACCTTAGCTGAAAAAAGACTTCTTCGTCTACCACCCCAAAGTAGTCATGCAAGCTGGTAACAATGCCAGTGAAGACCCGCTGCTTCTCCCCACCCTGCAAGAGAAGACAGTAGGTCAAAAACAAAGGAAGCCACAAGAACAAAATCATGCTCTGCCACTAGGGCCTCTTCTCTAGGCACGAGGGAAGAGGAAACTTCACATAGGGGAGAAGCTAATTCTTCACTTTCCTGCTCCTGGAATGTTCAGTTCTTTAATCCCAAAAGGCACCAGGAGATCTCTCTGGGGTCAGAAACTAAAAACTCCCCAGTACGAAAGATGTCTAAGTTCCCCCAACACTGGTCCACTACCAGGAAAAAACAAAAACAAAATACCCAGGATTGTTGACCACTGTAACACAATAAGGAACACACACCAGACAGCCAAACACACTAGGGTGGCTCCAAAGAGAAACTTACAAGAAAGGGAACCCAACATACCTGAAGGTGCCTTGCATTTTGGGACAGGTCCGTGGCCACAGGAGGAGTAAGCAAACCAGGAGGAGGGCCCAAAAGAGATGTTGAAGCCGAGCCTAGGGGACAGAGAAGCAACCTCTAGAAACTGCACCCTACACCCTAAGCATTAGTGACAGCCAGAGGATCCTGGAGACCCAGAGGTCAAAGTGGATCCAACCAGCTCCTCAGACATTCGGGGAAATACCCAAGAACCATATTTTTGGAAACTGAGTCCAGAGTGCAGCCAGGTAAGGAAGGTAAGCACCTGAGAAGTTTCGTCCCCCTGGAAGTGGGTTGATCCTCTGGCGCTTAAACTGGGACATTGGGAATGCTGTCCTTTCAAGGTCTTGGGAAACCTTCAATCAACAAAAGAAAGACGTTAACAGCTCAAATGGAAAACTTCCATCAATTGCCTGAAAAATCTTAATGAAGTAGAGCTTTTAAGGTGAGATGGGTCCTAAAATGGAGGAATGGAGAGGAGGTAGAGGAAATGAAATGGGTAATTATATTACTCCAGTTTGATCTCACAGTAACCTAACGGTGGGTGGGTGCTAGTGGCATGCTGGTTTACAGACAACGAAACTGGAGCTTTGAGATCAGGAGACTTGCCCAAGGCCACAAAAGCAGGTAGTGACAGAGCAGGACTCGCACCCAAGTCTCCCAACAACTTAGCACTCCTTTCACTATGTCACTGGCACCCTTAGAGAGGCTGGCGGAGTAAGGGGCTGGAAGAGCTCCGATGACATTCATTCATTCAAAAACATCCGCCAAAACACTCCACGCAGGGCCCGGAAAAAATGGAGGTACGAGTAGCGGGGAGATGATGCGGGCCCTCTCCCCGGAAACCCGCCCGTCCTCTCCGACCGGCTGGTGGGAAGGGAGCTGTCCAGCCGGCCCTCGCCAAGCGGCCTGCAAGCCGCTGCCTCCTCCTAGGTCCCGACCCTCGGCTCCGGCCTCCGCAGCCGCCTGCGCAGAGCCTTCCGGGCCGAGCCACCGAGAGGCCACCGTGGGAGGACCACGGCGCGAGGTTTCTCCTCCTCCCGCCCGCCCCCAGGGCCGAGGCCGTTGCCAGGGAGACGGAGCTTGCAGTCCGGAGGGGGGCTCGGCTCTTTCGGAGTCTGGCACATCGTCGCCGATCGGACCCCCGCAGCCTCGCCACCCGAGAGAGTCGGAGAGGCGGAGGCTCAGCGGGAGGCCCCCAACCCACCTGCGGGCCAGGGCCACGACACCAGGGGGACAAAGACACCCGGAACCACCGCAGCCGCTGCTGCCACCACCACCGGAAACGCCTCTCCGGAAGAGCGACCACTGGTCGGAAGCTGCCACTCTCCCGGATATGGTACCTCCCTCTTCTCCATCGACCTCTCCCTTCCCCCACGCCAGCCAGCCATCCCGCTCCAACTGTGGAACGGAAGTGCGCCTTCCCAGATCTGATAATGCATTTGGAAGCCGAGCTCAGTGGTGTCCTCTCTCTAGTGTCCCATTAGAAAAGAAAGCTTCAGAGCATTGGTTCCTGGTTTCAAGGAGACTGGAACTGGACCCCTCCCTCAAATACAAGGAAGGAACTATTACTCACACACCTGCTGTACTCTACCAACCCCCAAAACTTCAGCAACAAAAGAAGCAGCGCCTCCATTGACTGGAGGAGGAGCATGCTACTTAGGGGCTGTTTCTAGCAGGCATTCTTCTGACTTAAGCCAATGACGGGCATCTCTATCACTGCCCTGCTATTGACAGCACCACCAGCAAGGGGTAAGCGTATCAGAAACCCATGCCCAAATTCTCAAATATGAAGTGTACTAGACCTCAATTAAATGACTTACTGAAACTCTTGCCAGAAATCTGGTTATTCACACATCAATTAACAGTTGCCACCCTCCCTTAACTTCTGACCTTCCTCCCATCATTCCATTCCTGTCTGCCTCCAGCAGCACACTTTTTTATTCACTTAACAGTCACAGCACACACTGAGATATTTTAATGTCACTTTATCCTAACAAGCTCATGAGGTAGGTAAGGCCGGCATCATCCCAAGCAGGAAGCTATGGCTCACAAATTAAGAGATGGTGCCATAGTCTAAATTCCAGGAGAGAACACAGCAATTTAGAATTGACCTTGAAAGTTATTTGCTATTCTCCACATTGGGCTTCATCTTCCCCACATTGGCCATTGAGTCTTCAGGGCCATGGCTCAATACAAAGTTCCCCAAGGCAGTGTTGTTCTCTGTCCCAGGACTGCGGTCTCAGGTATGAGGAAGAAATTAGAAATCCACGTCAGTAACTGTCCATTGTGGAATGTAGATCAGTGCCGTCCTTCCACGGTTACTCACAAAACACCAACCTTCTGGATACATGATTCCCTCAGATGACTGAATCCAGGCATTCAATAGTCCACCAAAGATTGCATAAACATACATCTGCAACATGCTGGTATATTACCGTGCCAAACACTCTCTGGGAGCACCTGATAAATAAGTCCCTTCACATTGCCTGAGCCCAGAGATTTCTGACAAGGAGGAAGAACCCTGGAAGATGGCCGGAACTGCACTTGAGAATCTCTCAGGGAACCAGGGCTCCTTGGCCATGCTTCTTAGAGAAGGACTTGGCCCTCACCTTGAAGAGGAGCGAGCACAAATAGCTTTTCCTGGCAGTGCAGAGACACAGCAGTAAGCCAAAAGGTGATGGGACTTCATGGCAAATCCCCTCCACCCAAGGTCACCAGGCACACCAAGAGGTCATACAGAAAGGTTTTTTGCTCGTGGTTTCTTAACCACCAGTGTTGGCATAAAGGTCTTCCGGTGGGAGTGGTATTGAATCCTTTCAGAGAGGTTCGTGAACTCCATCCTACAAAAAGGTAAAGGAAAAGTTAGACTAGAAAGAAGAAGCCAGGACTGTAAAGCATTGCTTACTTCCTGGGGAGAAGTTAGGATTGTCAAAGTGGTGGTGCTTCTTACTAAAGAACAAGCCTCCAAACATAACACACTTCACAGAGTAAAACAATTTACCTCTGTGTCTACCTCACCATCCCCTAATCTCAGTGTTAAGGAGTGAGGGCTTGGCAGGTGAAGATAAGGATATGCCCCATTAAAAAAATAAAATGATGCCCCGTAATCTGGTTGTGGCTTTGGGAAAGCCACCGTCCCTAATCTCATCTAGTCTTCAGTCTTCTTACCAACAAATGGGGCTTCTTAACTACTTTTGTTATTTGGAGCAGCTTCTCCAACACTTTGTCTCACAAATTCCATAGGGACTAAGATGACAGCTGTCAGGACAGAACAGTATCAACATCTTGGCCCATCATACTCTCCCCATTGCCTTAACCTGGACCAAGCACAAGGCTCACCTGGGTCCAGAACCATCAGGAGGAGCAGGAGGCTCAGGGAGTCGAGGGCTCCTCCAACGGATGCGATTGAGCAGGACCTTGACCTTGTCCCAGTGGGAGACATCCTGCTGAACAGAGAACGGGGGTCATCACACAAAGCATATGAGTACTATATATTATTAACACTGCTCCCAGGGACTTCACTGCCAGAGCAAGTCACCTGCTCCAAACAGGAATCCTGCCATTTCCCTAAAGTTCTGATTTGGGGCACTTACACATCCCCATGCTCGTCTGTACCATTATCCTGCACCATTCTACCACCTGCTGCAAATATCTCCATCATTACCTTGTGTCCCTGGGAGGATGGAAGAGTGTGGGTTGATTCCAGCAAGGCCTCTGGCAGCCTGGGAGCGTTGGCAATGAGCACCCCTACCTCTGGGAGTGAAGCTGCCTCTGCACCTTCAGAAAGAACCACATCACCTGGAGCCAGAAACAAACAGGAAGCAATCCTGCTAAGCTACAGTTCAGGGGGTCTGCTGATGGGACCCTGGGCACGCTGAAGGTAGAGGAAGACACATTATCCCTTACCTAGGTCCCTTGTCTGGCTTAGCTGCTCTTTGTGCCCTTGCATCCTATTGTCTGGGCTATGTGAAGATGATGAAAGAGCAAGAGCCAATTCTTCCTCCTGGGGATCCTGAGACAGGAGAGATAGGGCAATCAGAGACTCATTAGAGAGCTGGGGTTGTTTAAAAGGTATTCATGCTTCCCGGAGTCCCACCTTTTCCCCTGCCTCCCTCATTGCCTGACCTGGCCACCTGTACCTGTCCACCACTCACCCTAGAGGGTCTCTGAGTCTGCAGCTGCAGGTACAGCTGCTGGAGCCTTGCCATCTGCTCCAGCACAAGGCACAGGTGTTCCAGGTAACGTAAACCCTGCCCTGGAAGGCAGGTCAATGCTCCAGACTCCACATCACCCACCTGTGGGACATGTTAAGACAGGAAGAATTCTAGATTCAGCCAAGACTCCCATTCTGGGTGGTCAGGCTATGCTGAACCAACAAAATGGGACAGCATGCAAGCTGAGGAAGACTTCCCTGGCTGACTTCCCTGGTACCCAGTTGAGCATGGCACCCATACCTGTCTACTTCCTCTGTGGAGGTGGCTACATACCACTGGGTTCAGGGTGAAGCAAGAAGCAGTGACACAACCATCAATTAAGGGCAAGGAATGCCCCACCTCGAAAGAGCTCCAGGGGAAATGTGGTGAGAGTCCCCACAAGCCCCAAGGCGGGGCTTTCTCCACCCCAGTCTTCAGCCAAGATGAATACTCACCACCTTTGCTTCTTCTAGCTCAGTGGCTGCCTCAGTGGACTCTAGTTCCCCTGCAAAGATGGGCACTCCACCTACAGGCTTGCTCAGCAGCTGCAGGGAGTGGCGCCGCTGTCCAGACAAGCTGGGAAACTCTTGAGACCTCTCCAGCACCTGGTCCAGTTTCCTTCGGGCCCGCAGCCGGTCTAGCTGGACAGAAGGCAGCTCAGGGCTCCCCGTGGGCTCAAGGTTCAAAGAATCTTGAGAAAGTCCTGATAAGGTAGCCAAAGGGCTATCCCCAACCACCATCTCCATGCCCGAGTCTTGGGAAGCCAGTTTCAGAAGTGGCATCTGTCCCTCCCCGAAGTCCAGTGAGCATCCATGGGTTTTATCTGGTATCCGTCTGTAGGTACAGGTGACTCCTGGCACCACACAACCTTGTGCCAGGTCTTCAAAGGCCCCATCTGTAAGGAGAGTCAGGATCAAGCTGGGCAGGCTGCCTTCATCGCCCCCAGCATTCCTAGCAGTTGGCAGCATTTCCTTGAGGACTTGAGGAGGTGTGTCCTGTACCAGTGGAGAGAAGGACACAAACCATCCACAGCCCCATTGGGAAAAGGCTCTACCCTTGCTTGGAAGAATGGGGTTCTCTTTATAACAATTGTTAACGATAGACAGGAACCGACACTTTGGGCATGTGGGAGACAAAGTCCTTGCAAGTTGTGACAATCGGAAATGCAGATGGATTAATAAGCCCTTAATTAGGATCTGCCTGAAATGTCCAAGTCTAGGTGGAGAGCCTTGGATATGAGAGAAAGAAAGGGCAAGGTGAAGGTTGGGGCCAGACAGTGCCATCTGGAGCCCCTAACACATCAGGAAGCAGGATGAGCTATCTCCTGGAGTTTATGGGGACTGTGATTAAAAAAAAAATAATAACAGCAGCTGGGACTGGGATGTGACACACTGACAACTCTCAAAGCATGAACAAGGCACTGGTCTCCATCCGCACACTGCAAAACAAAAACAATGAGTGACAGCAACTACAATCATTTGGGGCTTTTGTCTTTTTAAGAAAGAAGGATCGTGTGACAAAAAGGAAAAAACAGGGTTGGATCGATGGCTCAGTATTTTAAGGCACCGCTTTTTCCCAAGACGGATGCTGGATTCCCAGCACCCATATGGACCTTCACAACTCCAGTTCCAAGGGATCTGGCTCCCTCTTCTAATCTCCCTGGCCAGTCCACTCATGTAAAACACACAAAAGTCCAAATTCTTTAAGAAAAAAAACAACTTTAAGATATAAATAAGTGAAAACAAGGAAGCCGACTTTTATCTTTGAAACTGTTTTACTCTGTAGTCCAAACTGCCCTAGAACTCCCTCCTGCTTCGGCCTCCCAAATGCTAGGATTATAGACATGAACCTCCACACTCTTCTGGCTACCATCTATTTATCAGCATCTTTACACCTGGCCTCACTGTGGTCTGGGTATTCTACTAGAATCCGGCAGAAGTTAGGGCTGCCTTGGCGGGAAAAGGATGCCAGCCCATCCCCTGTGGGTCAGGAAGCGGACGAGGAAGCCTATACCATGCAACCTTCCCCAGGAAATGAGTTTGTGCCCGCTGAGGGGCTTCCAGGACTGCTGGCTGGGGCAAGGGTATCGGAGTCACCCAACCTCGGGTAGAAGAAGTCTGCACACTGGGAATTAGAGGGGAAGGAGCCCACGGACCAGTAGGATGCGGGTAGTAGGTGATTAACCTGCAAGTCCAGGAGGATCTGCACTGTCTCCAGCCTATTCACTGGCTGGCCTCCTTCAAAGCAAGGAAACGAGGGGGCGCGGCCGGTTGGCACCGCCCGCGCGGGGCCAGAGAACCGGAGGCGACCCCAAGGTGGGAGGCAACGCGACTCACCCCGGCTGCCAAGTCGCTCCACCGCAAAGACGCGGCGCCGGCTCAGCATGGTGCGTCCCCGACTAGACGTGGTAACCGCTGCAACCCCAAGCGATCCCGGGCGTCCCCAGGTCCCTAGTTGCGTTGGAACGGCTCAGCCTGACGTTCCCCGCCCAGTTGGGCGAGGTCCCGAGACACGCCCCGTGGGGGCGGGCCGGGGCGGGGCGCGGCTCGCAGGTGGAGGGCGCTGACCCGGACAGCTTCAGTCCAGGGACTCCCTTCCCCGGTCATCGTGTCCCCACCTCTGGCTGCAGAAGGACCCCAACTCAGTGCTCTTGCAGGAGCGCGTTCCCCACTCGAAGACTGCGCGGGATAACACACATACACCCCTGCTCGTGCCATGCAGCTTGGAACCTGCTAGTGCGGGAGCTGCACTTAAACGGCCGGAAGGAAATGGAACCCCACAGTGCTGGCCGAGGGAAGAAGGCAGACTAGGACTGCATCCGGCCTCCCAGCTGTGTGGCTTGAGGGCAGGTTTCTCAGCCTGTCAGAAAGGGGGAAGGGTTCTGCGCCCTGGGAAAATTTACAGAGCACTCATTACAAGGCACTCTGGGTCCAGAGCTACTTACGAGCTCTCTACCCAGCCCAAGAGTCTTATCCTGTGCTTCTGCAAAGTTGAAGGGGTGTGGTGGCTGGGTCTCCAGGGTGTGGGCAAGAGGTGAGCCTGCAACTGCCTGGAGGCTGAGCAGAAGTTTAAATGTTTACCTGACCCTAGCAGCCATCACCCTTGGTCCAGTACCATTCCACCCCAACCCCAAAGCCCAGGCAGCAGCTGATGGCCAACCACCAGGTGACCAGATGGTGCTGGGGGCTTCTGAACACTGCTTTTCTCATAAGCTAATAAGGGCTGGAAAGTCTCAGCTGGCTTCAAATCCCCTAAAGGCAGACAAGGGTGCACTTGGGAGGAGAGGCTAGAGCCAGAGCCAAGGGAAGCCTGCAGGCCTCTCTCCGTGCTTCTTCCTAGACCCCATCCTCAACTGCTCTCTGGGGTTCCTTCATCAGCCAGCCATCAACAATGGAAGTTCAGTACTATAAAGTCAGGAAACTAAGGCACCCAACATGCAAGATGAGAGCTCGAACAGCAGTTTTCTGCCATCTTCAGACCTCGATGTTTAGGCCAAGCCCTTTTCCTGCAGCATGAGTTCCCAGGGCTGCTGGCTGCCCCACCCCACCCCCGATCCCTGTCCTTCAAATATGAGGGAAACAGGATGCTGGGCCAGGCAGTCCTGCTTTCTTCAAGTCCAAGAAGAGCTTGCCAAGCCAGGTGGTTTCCCCCTCCAAGGTGAAACTGTGGGGAAGAAGGGGGACCCTTTGCCTGATCTCCCCCCTGAATTTGGAAAATGTGAGGCCTAGATTCCAAGCAGTCTCCCTGGTGACTAGGAGAGGAATGCATCTAGAAACAGGAAGCCAAGCCAGCAGGAATGCAGCGCCTCAGCACAAAGAGCCCACACACACCCCACTAAGTACACTCCCCAACAAATACTCCCCTCCCAGATAGGGCCCCACCCCCTGGGGCAAGGCTGGACCAGGTCTGAGCCGTCATAGCCCTCATGGGAACTGATGTGGTAGGCTGGATATCCTTCTGCACCTAATGTCCTGGCTGTGGCTCCTCAAACTCAGAACCCTGCCAGTCCTTCATTATCCAAAGGGTTGGGCATCCTGCATGACCTTCCACTGTCTGTGTCTCGTTTCTCTGCCACCTCCACCTGGAAAACCATGTCCCTTGGAGTGAATTGCAAGAAGCGTCACAGCTCAACCTCTTGTGGCAGCCTGAGGCAAGCCATCCATGGCCTTGGTCCTTCTGTCTCTGGTGAGGAAGCCCCAATTTCCGGAAGCTGACTTCCTGAAAACTCAGCACTGAGCTTGACACAAATGACAAGTGAAGCCAAGGCCCCAAAGACTAGCTCTGGTTTGGTTCCTTTCCTGATTCCCTGGCCTTCCCACATTCAAACAACAGGTGACAGTGATTACTTGTCTCTGAGCAGTGAGAACACAGCTCAGACATTTCAAGCATCCTTAATGCATCTAGAATGCTATAGAGCAGTGGTTCTCAACCTGTGGGTCACAACCCCTCCAAGGGTCAAATGATCTTTTCACAGGGGTCACATATCGGATATCCTTCCTATCAGATATTTTCCTTGTTATTCATAGCAGTAGGAAAATTAGTTATGAAGTAGTAACAAAATAATTTTATGTTTGGGGTCACTGCAACATGAGAAACTGTTAAAGGGTCACGTCATTAGGAAGGTTGAGAACCATTGACCTATTATTATCCAACTGTGTGACTTTGAACTCTGATGGCTCTCCCAGCTCTGTTTGAAGGGAGGCTCATTAGATGCTTGGGCCACTTCTAACAAATCTGTCATTTTTGAACTTATTCTCCAAAATGCAGACAGAAACATGGAGTAGAGTTGAGCCAGAGGGCTGTGCAGGTCAGAGAGAAGGGAACTCACCACTTAGGGTGAGGAAGAGAGAAGGGATAAACACCAGAGCCTGCCCTGGGCCTTCCTTCGCTCTCTGTGGCACATTTTGGTCCACACTGGTTTGTTGCAGGTGGGGATTTAACCATAGCAGTTATCAAACTCGCCCTTCCCAACCTCTTGTTGAGCAGTTTCCAAGTCTCACGGTGAAGTTAATACCAGACCCTCTTTATCTGGCATTCCCCAGCAGCCACTGCTCTAAGCTGAGCATTCTGCTGGCAGTCACCATCTCTCAACACATGTGGCCACAGCTTTGAATACACAGAGGCCTCTTGTGTGTTCCAAGACAGCCATAGCAGCCCCTGTACTTCATGATGCCAGCCCCATAGCTTCTGCTTCAACAGTATCTCCAGAAAAGTGAAAAGGTGTTTTAATTCTCTGCCTCCCCGCTGTGCCAAAGCCCAAATTCTTAGGAATTCCTCTTCTGTGAGCATTTCCTTGCTGTCGGATCGTTGAACACTAGATGGCGCCGAAGAGACTACCACCTTTCTAACCAGCGGTTGAGCCGGCAGACACAGTCAGCCTTGATCTTTTCTATAAAAATACAGACTCATCTTCAGGCAGCCATCCAGGCAAAAGGTGAGATGATTATATCAAGGTATAAATTATATCCACCGGTGTCTAAGAAGGCAACACAGCCTCTGCCAAGATTCCTTTCCCAAAGAGCCAGATAGCAGAGACGGCCGTCAAGACCCCACCCTCCACAGCCAGCTTTGATCCCCTTTGGAAAAAAAAAAAAAAGGGGTTTAAAAAAAAAAAAAAGAAAGGGTTTAGATGTCTCCCCTCTCCTGCCTGACAGTGGGCATGGCTGGAACACACAATACCTGAAGATGATCTGAAATGTCTCTGAGATTGATATTAAGGGTGGCTGATAAATGAGACCAAAAATTAAGGGGTTTGGAGGGAACCACTGCTCCCCACCTCCTCTCTGCTCAAATGCACCCACCACACATCTGTTGTACTGTCTTCAAGTCAATGAAGCCAGCAGAAGAGGTACAGGTATGAGCAGATCAGCCTTTCCCAAAGGCCCAGCTCTTGGTGGGTGGTAGGTAAGTACCTTGGGGTGAATACTCTGTTGGATTGTCTCAAGCCACAGCCCTTCCTGAGCAGGGCCACCCTAGAGCCCTGGTCCAAGGTTATCCTTCACTGATGGATCACTGTCCCAAATGGAGCCAGCAGCCTAAGGGATCAAGCTCCTCCACCCCCCACACACCACCCCTGCCCCCCCCGCCTGCCCTGCACATCTGTGTGCACTGGTAGTCAGTGAGGCTGGTGGCATCTACAGTCTACACTGAGTGAAGCTCAAGTCCCAGCCCAGCTCTGCCCACAGCTGAGTTTGTGGACTGTTTGACTGTCTTCTGTGTCTTCTCCCCTTCCCTCTAAGCATGATTAACTATCTTTAAAAAAAAATAAAATAAATAGTTAAGCTGGGCGGTGGTGGCTCATGCCTTTGCACTTGGGAAGCAGAGGCAGGCGGATCTCTGTGAGTTCGAGACCAGCCTGGTCTACAAGAGCTAGTTCCAGGACAGCCTCCATAAGCCACAGAGAAACCCTGTATTGAAAAACTTAAAAAAAAAAAAGTTAAGGAAGCATACACCCCCCAACTTAAGGAAGTAAGTCACTGAATGTGGTGGGGCACACACTGTAGGCCATCCAAGTCCAGTGCTGCTGGAAGACAGAACTGTAGATGTGAGGTGCCTGGGATACGGTCTCAAAAGTACAAAAAAAGAAAAAGAAGAAGCAGTCTCTGCAATGGGGTGCATAGTAGATGGGACTGAAGGAATGGGAAATAGGAAGGTACCCACAAATAAGGACTTTCTCCCCAGAATAGGGAAAGAAGGGAAAAAAGGACACTACTTCATTTTATCCACATGTATATAGAGTTCATGTGTCAAAAACTTTACACTGTGTGAGTATTATTAACCTCAGACACACCTTGCCCTTCTAGATACTTCTATCTGTGCCCAACCCTAAGTGGGCAAACAGAGTGGCCACTTCAGACTGCAGTGCAGTACCTGGCCTGCAGGACAAAGGCCAGAGAGAGTGGAACTGTCCCCAGCACTTGCAGTCTGAGACTAGTCCCAACCCTTGGCTTCACCCAGCGAGGACAAAGGGGCCTTCCCAACCTTAGTTGGTATAAGAGCCATCACCTGCCATCACCTCCTTTCCTGTCTGCTCTCAGTCTGGTCATGTCTGCAGAGGCTGAGAGCAAAGACAGGCTGAGCACCTAGAGGCTCAGGCCCGAGAACTGAGAGTGCCAGGCATTGAGTAGCGCTGGCGGGCATGCTTCTCACAGTACAACTCATTGCCCACCCAGAAGTGACCACGCATCTTCAGGTTCAGCCCACAGTCTGCACAGGTGTAGCAGCCAGGGTGTCGGTACCTCCCCTCCTGGATGCGGACAGCCTGGTTCCTGCAGAAAGGGAAAGCCATTAGATTCAGAACAGAGGCAGGAGAGTTAGGAGGGCCTGGCATGAGGCCACCATTCCCAGGAAACCTGTTCCCCAGCCAGTCAGAACCTCAGACATAAATACCTCAGGCACCTGACTCCCAAGCCTCTCTCAGGTATTTCACTTTACCCCTAATCAAGGGCCCAACTGATGGCTCATCGGGTGAAAACACTTGCCACAGAAGCCTGGCAACCTGAGTATTCACCCCATAACCGACAGTGGAAAGACAGAACCAACTCCCAAAAGCTGTCTTCTGACCTTGACGTGTATGCCGTGGTTACTTCCACATGATACATACATACATTAATAATTTTTTACTAAAAACAACGTGAGCTAGACTTGCTAGTGCATGCCTATGGCCACGGTATTAGGTAGGCAAAAGTATATAGTTTGAGGCAGACCCGGTCTCTCTCACTAACAAACCCCCACATGTCCCCTAGGCAGTGGCTGTCAGAGACTGACCCTGAATGCAGAACTCATAGCGTCAGCATTACGAGGCAGTGAGATCACAACGGATACCCTGGGGCTGTTTGTGTGCTCTGTGCTTTATAAGCCCTCCAGGAACAGGGATTCAGGCTCCCCAGAGAGCTTCCTACCTACTTCCCTCAGAATACAGGACACTATCCTGTCCTGCAAATGAGAAAGCTGCAGCCAGCAAAGGTCAAGGAATTGCCCAAAGTAAGTCACCTAAGTGTTGGCATTTATAGGGGGAGGGGTACCAGCATTTTTTTTTTTTAACCAGAGGGAAGAGCTACATTATAATGCCACCCACTGAGAAATGAACCCAGGGCAGGGAAGGGAGAGCTTTTCCAAGATGCAAGACAAGCCACATCCGGGAGCAGATCTCCAGAGGCTTGGGGAATATGTAGGAAAAACCAAAAGTGGTAACATTTTTCATCGCTCTGGGGAGAGGGGAGAAAGTGAGGGTGGGCAGGAAGCAACCAGGCATGCATTCCGAACATGAAGCCACTTGGCCATGCTTGCCTCTATGGTGCCTGACTAACAGCCCAGCTTTGTCTGAAAGCCCCATGCTCCCCAAGGCATGCTCACCACCCAGCCCTCCAAAACTCACGAGATGTTGGCACTGCACTTCTCACAGGTATGGAGCTTGGGTGGAGTGGCCAAGGCCTTGGAGGTGGGCAAGGAGGCCTGGGAACTCAGCGAGCTGGGCACAAAGGCAGGTGTGCCACCTGGGAGGTGCAGGAGACAGACAGACGCATGAGAGCTGCTTGTTCACCCGCAGAGGTATCCAGCTGTATTTAGTGGCATTTTATGACACTCCTCAGATCCTCCCCAGGACACTCCCACACTTGTTGCAAAAGGCACACTTTCACACGGCCCTCTAAAATACCAGTGGGTATGCAAGGAAGGTAAAGAAGGAAGGTTACCAGGGAAGACCCTTGGCAAAGGCTGATGATGGAGGGTATGAACCCTGTCCTTCCAAAGCAACCTAGAAACATCTGTGCCTAGTTGGACATAAACAGGTAGGTGTTCTCTTTCTGTGAGCCAGTCATGATGATATAAACAGTCCTAGGTCATAACAACATCACAGTGTCTTTGTATAGCCCTTTCAAAGGGCTTTTATTAAATGTGTCATTGCATCTGAGCCAGCGTAAACACCAAGATGAAGCACAGAGGCACTGGGCAGCTGCTGCCCAAGCTTCAGCTGAGAGTCTGAGGCACCCATGAAGTGACCTTCTGTTTGTATTCTTCCCCCATCACCACCACCACCACCCACCATGACTACCAATCTCCTTGTGGCCTCTCCCTTGGTCTGGAGTGACCTCAGAGTCAGGATGGATAGGATCTGTCCAAAACTTTCTTACTTAGCTCCCTATGTTCCAGCAAACAGCTGTGTGAGCACTACACAGAGAGAACAAGCTACCAGGAACTGGCCATTCTGTAGCTCTAAGCCCTACCCTGCCAGACTCATCCTCTCTGTCCTCCCTGTGCTCCTGTCTGGTGCCCCATTCCTGGTTTCCTGGAGGATAGCATGCATCCCACTTCTGTATCCACTCCTGTGGGAATTTCCCAGGACCATATCCCCAATAATTGGAGCTCCTCAGGGGTTGAAGTCAGGTTATGCCTCAACACATCTGCTCCACAGGATAAACACATCAGTGTATTTCCAATGAGCAAATGGGCAGCTGGCAGGAGCCTGCATTGTGCTGCTCACAATGCTGTCTTGCCTGGCATGATAGCTTAATGGCAGAGTGTTCTTTGTTCTGGCTCCCAAGGCCCTTGCCTCAGCAACTTGCTCTCCTTGGTACCCTCCCATGCTGTCAGACCAACCCATTTTCTCTTAACCCAAAGCTCTCTGGTTGCTGACCTCCACATTCCATAGTGCTCCCAGCCAGGCCACTGTCTTAAGGCTGTTGGAGTCTTGGATCTTGTTTCAAGGCCAAATCAAATCCCTCTTCTTCCAAAAGTTGTCCCTGGAGACCCAGCCTAGAGTCCCTCCTTTATCACTCCCTTGTTGTCCTGGCTCTGGCTGGTACCACCCAGCACCTTCTAGGGGTACCTTGTACTCCCAACCAGAAAATAAACTTCTTTAAAGCAAAGCGGGCCTGACATCTGCTCCCTTAATCCCTAGTTCTGCTATGGGATCTTAAACTACTTCCTTAGTCTGTTTGGCCTCGCTCCAGGGAGTCCAAGGGCCCTTACTTCATCCCAGAGCATAGAGGCCTCACCTCTTTCCTCAGCCTCCAGGGCTTCCTGCAAGAGCCGAAAGGAGCTGGACTGCCTCGGGGCGGCTCGTCCCTGACGGTTCTCCTGCAGCATCTTGAACACCTCTGAGTCTTCTTCCAGGTCCAAGCCGCTGTGGAAGAGACAGCTAGGAATGAGGACCCTATGCCAGAGTGTTGGGACACACCCCAGTGCAGAGGCGTGTGGAAGGATGAAGGGGCGGAGGCTCCCATCCCTGCCAAGGAAACCAGTGCCCTCCAGGAGCTCATCCAACTCTGTAAGACCTGGGTACCTGAACCTGGGGCTGGAGGACCGAGGTCCTGGGGAATGTAGCGGCACCCTCACTGTGAAGTTGCTTGTGCTGCTGTGGCTGGCCTGTGGGAGGAGAGCAGAGGGGAGGAGTCAGGCCCAGCCCACAGTGGCCAGCGCGTCCTATGCATTTCCAGATGCTGCTCCCAAGATCAACGCGAGGGGGCGCTTGGCCTCCAAAGACCCACTGGTGTCAGATACCCGGTCCCTGCCTTCAGAGCCAGGCACCAGGAAGGATGGGATCCCATAAGGGGAGAGAATCCACCGCCTAGATGCAGAGATGCTTCAGTTACACATGGGGATGCCACGAGGAATAGAATCAGGTGGGAGACTCCACATAGAGACCCTTTAGATACGTTTCTCACGCTTAGATCATGCTACCTGTGCACAGAGATGTGGCCAACCTCCTATTCCATAGAAGAAACAGAAAAGAAGCAAGCAAGCCTGGAAGCCAATCATTTTGCAATAAGGCCGTGAAAATATAAATGTATAAAGGGTTAAGCCCTCCTGGAGCCAGGATGGAGCTGGGCAGGGTCTCGGTGCCCTTCAGGTGGCTCTCCTAACAGGGTCAGGCTCTAAGCTACCTGCTGCCCCTTCTGCTACAGTTTAGGTCTGGGCCTGCCCTAGTCCTACCACCACCTCCAAGCATTATGAGAAAGCTACACTCTACAAATAATTTCGATTCATGCATTTGCTCTGGGACACTGAAACCCAGACTTCTACTTCACTGTCCTTTCTGAAAGCCTGTTTCCATCCTGCACCATGTGATCCCCCAATGGGATCTGGAGGAGTCTGAGAGGGGAGCATTAGTAGCTAGTCAGGCTGGGGAACCTGGGCTGGGTTAGAGATCCTGAAGTGTTCTTCCAGCTGAAATATACCCCCAGCCTTTTGGGGGTTCCTTCACTACCATGCTCTAAGGTACAGGGCTGGCCCAAGCTTCCTGTGGGTCTGAGGCAAGACTCCATACCCGGGCTCCTAGATGGTTTTCCAGGGCTAAAGAAGGTCTTTGATTACTTTCTCAGGGCCTCAAGAGCAATGCTGTATCTCCAAGCAGGCCAGCATATGCCCTGCATTGGATAACCACCTAGAAGAAAGGGGTAGGATTGAATCCCTCCTGCCTAGGTTTCTTCTGAGGCCAAGTTCTCATTCCCAGCAAGAGGAGAAGTGTGTTTTTCACCTGGTGAACCTGCAGCTTCCAGAACGACACCTGAGAGGCTAGAGGTATCCTACATCCCAGCTCTTGAGCCTCGGCCAGCCAAGAGCCCATAACAAAAATCAGAGTATCTCTGATCCCTCCAGCCCACAGATCTTTCTGGGCAGCCAATGGTATCACCTGCCTTTGCCTTTCCTGTCTCTCCCTGACAAATGAGAACCCTGCTTTCACAGAAGGAATGTTTCCTCTCCAAATCCAACAAGCTACTTCCTTCCTCGTCTTACCTTCATGGGTATGCCTGTAGTAAACCCCTCCAGATGTGCTATGAGGCACAGCGATGTTCACGGTGAGTACCAGAGGTGGGCCAGAGAACCAGGAGAAATTCTGTAGGAACCTAATCACACCAAATGTGCTTCTATCGTATGGAGCCGCTAAGAAACTAAAGTGCAGTGTGACTCAAGCGGGAAGTGTGGACCCCATGACTCCTGCATCTATCAGCATAGCCTGGGGGGCTAGGAGTTCTGGGTTTTTCCCATGAATGCATCCCTAAGGGCCCCCGAGGGTGCTTGACAAGAAGCAGCTGGCTGAGAGGGAAGGATGAAAGTTCCTCAGGGTCAATCTAGCCTGACTCTGAGAACCAGAGAGGAAGAGGGCCCTGCTCTGAGTAACACAGCAGCAATGGGACCAGCCAGAGCCTACCTACCACCTGACCCAGCTCCTTGTTTCAGCATACAAGCTTGTCAAAACACTCGGTCCTGTTCTGAACCCCCATTCCCTCTCTGCAGCAGGTCCAGACTGGGGCCTGGGAGTCTGCATTTTCCCATAGGAATTCTCAGAGGCTGCTGCTGGCTTGAGAATCACCTCCCAGACCACCAGCTCACATCACTGTTTTGCCTAGGTGGGACCCTACAGGAAGACTTGCCCTTGAGCATCCATGGTCTGCTGGGCCCACAGCCCCTAGGAAATTCTATGGCCAGAAGGCAGGCTTCCACTAGTCCTAGTCCAAGGTCCTTTCCAGCTTGGCTCAAAACCTGTCAGGCCTTGCTGGGACCCATCTTCCCTGCTCCTAGGATTTCAGGTCACTGTATATCACTCTCTAATCAAAACCCTACCCCCAGTCTCCCTCCACTGTCCAGCGAAATTCCTAGCGGATCCTTCCCAGGCCACCCAACCTACTTTTCTCTCTTCCCTTCCAGAATGCCTCCTGCTTTTGTAATTAATCCCACACTGTTTCATACTTAATTGTTTCAAAATTGTTCGGCATGTTTGTCTTATCTCAACAGCCACATCTTAAATTCTTTAAAGATGGCTCCGTGGCCACAGCATCCACCCAGCTGGCCCTGGGGTAGGCATGCAGCCTATCACCACAAACCCTGCCCCCCTTCATTCTCCAGACTCCCCTACACACTTCCTTGTCATCTCCCTGCTACCACCCCCAAAGACCCTGCTCTTTGGAATGCAGAACCTTCCACCCCCAAAAGCCTTGCTCTTTGGAATGCAGAACCAACCCAGAAGTAAGATTCCAGCAGCTGGGCCTTGTCCCCTGCACCTAAAAGGCAGGACATGCCCCCAGCCACTCTGTCCCCAGCAGCTGAGAGCCAGGACTGTTGTCCTTCTCACTATTTCATTGCCTTGCCCCTGCTCTTGGGGAGGAGAAATACCACCTGGGGGATAAACTGCCTACAGTGGTCACAGGGATGTTGGGGACGTGGTGGGGTGGGTGAGGGTTCTTGCAGAAGAAAGAGCAGACAGAAAAATGGCCAAGGGTAGCATGGTGAGACAGAAACAGTCCCTCAGAAGCTCTCTGTGCTGAGTGGAAGGAGCTCAAGCACTGGGGGTGGTTGTTGGGGGCTTGTGACAGAGAGGAATGTCTTTTGGAGATGCAGCCAGCCCGGAGAGGGACTCATCCCAACAACAGCAGCAAAACTATTTCAGCCACAGCCCAAGAGAAACACACCGAGAAGGGAGAAAGCCAGATGGATGGAGGGGCCGGAGCGACAGGAGGGAGGAATGCATAGTGGCCCCAGTGCTAGCTAGCCCCTCTGGCTCAGGAGTGTAATGTACCTGTCACAGGGGAATGCTCCCACAGGCTGTTCAGGTATTGCCAGCTGCTTTTAGTGCCAGAGGCACCAATGGCAGCCAGTAACAAGGGCGCCATCTCCTTCCCTCAAGAAGCCTCACCTGTTGGCTGGTGGGGTGGCCCGGGTAGGACAAGTGGTGAGTAGCAGCAGGGCCTGGTGAATGTGTCAAACTCTGGAAACTGAAATTGGGGGGAGGGGTGATGTGGGTGCAGAACCCACACAGTCTGCCCCAGGGAGGAAGGCAGGTGTGTTCAGGGTTCCCTACACATAAGAACTGAGACTCTGAGGGCCCAGGCCCAGACTTGGTGGCCCATTTGGCCACCGAACCCAACCACTGAGCTCACCTACAGCCAATTACATCCTCTCCAGAAACAGCAAGTGGACTGGTGGGGGGTGGTGTGGAGAAAGGGCTGCCTGGCCTGGGACTAAGGGAGGCCTGGCTGAAATAGGCAGGTCGCTTCGAGAACTGGCTGTCATGGTGTGTCCTCAGGGAGCCCTGTGGAGAAAGGGGCCAAGAGAAAGAGTTGGCATGACCCTGCTGGCTGTACCCCTCAGGGTACTTCGGGGTACTGGTAGCTCAGGGCTGGATGGACCAGCTTACCTGGAACCTAGCTGCCAGCACTTCCAATGAGCCATCCCCATTGGTCTGGCCAGGAGAGGCAGGTTGTGACCTGAGGGACAAGGAGAGAGACTGTCACAGAGTCCTAGACATCCCCATCCTGAACACTGTTCCCAGGCCTGGTTCTCAATACCAGCCAAGTATCCAGGACACTTGACATTAACTTTGTTGAGTTCAAAACAAATGACTCCCACCAACCACCACCATCATCCTCTCAGGTCCAGCACCATAACAGAAAGGACAGTCTCAGCACAATGCTTAAGAAACTCAGCTTATCAGACGTTCCTCCTGTGACCCACACCCGATTTTCTTCCTTTTCATCTAGTCGCCAGTCATCTGCTTGAGATCAATTTTGAGGAAGATGGCTAATTCCATATAAAAAACCCTTTGTCTTCTAAACTGTGGAGAAACCGAAGCCATAGAAAGAAAGTGTGTTGTCCCAAGTCCCAAAGCCCATTGTTGGCTGTACCAGACACCTACTTTCCCCCACTGATAGGTTTGTCCCTACCAGCTGCTCTAGTAATGGCCAGAAGTCTTTGGGAAGGTCACTCAAAATCCCTTTCCCAGACTCCTCCCCCAGCAAATCAAGGGGTGGGATCAGGCTTTCCTTCCTTTCCAGGCAGGCATCTGGAAGACTTGGAGACTGAGGCTACAAAAAGGCTCAGCATCCAACCTTCAGCCAACAGCAGCTAGCCAGAGAGGCTCCTCTGACCCAAGTGGCACTGGCAGGAGCCTAGAGTGGGAGGTTATTGGAGACCAGAGGTGAAGGTGAGAGAGAGGATCCCTTCATCATTACTATGTTCCTGGGGCTCTGATCACTTCTAGCAAGGTTGGCTAGCAGAAGCCTTTGTCTCCCAGGATCAGGTATACTGGTACAAGGTCAGGTTGAGGGAGTGCCTGCCTCAGAACTTCTGATTGCCTCCTGGAGAGGTGGGAGGAAGATTGAGGAGGGGTCTTGGCCAAAGAATGAAGACACTCCGAGCCTTGGCTTGCCTGATGTTGAGCTATCCAGCCCACATCTCCAATGGCCAGACTCCTCCAAGGACCTAACAGCAAGCAATGGTGTCAGCTGATCTTCCCCTGATTGCAGCCTCCTGTGGATTTTGGTCCCATTCCCAGATGCCATGAAGTCCTCTCCACCCTCCTCCTCTAGGTCTCTCTCCTGCAAACACTCAGGGACAGAATGGCATAAAGAGGGATAGTATCATGGGAGCCTGCCTCTTCAATATAGCCTACCAGCAGGGCCCATGGGTGAGGAGCAGTGCAGAGGCCAACGGAAGGCTGGGCAGTGGGGCAGAGGCAGAGAGAGAAGCAGAAGACATCCAACTCCTTTCCTGACCTGCCCAGAGAGCCTTTGGTCCAAGGAATCTCCCATCATTCCTGAACTATGACTCACTGTAATGTTCCTCCCTGAGTAGCCACCTGTCCCCGCTACACACACACACACACACACACACACACACACACACACACACACACATTCAGTACTCCTCATGCTCAATGGCAAAGCCCAAATCAGTGATGGGAAGCTCTGTGAGTCTCCAGTTCCCATCTCTACCTGATTCTACAAAAAAAAAAAAAAAAAAAAAAAAAAAAAAAAGCCATCTCTCAGAGACAAGGGCACTGAGACTCAACCTAGGGTACACCTTGCCCTGAAGTTTTCTCTCTTCAACCACTTCATGCCCACACCCTGTACCATTCACACTCCTGGGAACCAGTCAAACCCGGGCTTCCAGGTAGCTGGTGCCAGCTTGCCCCACCTCGCCTGTGGCTGCATGCCCAGCCTGGCGCCCACCTTTACCAGATAATCACTGGGACACCTTCCTTTTCCCTACCACAGGTCCAGAGCTGAGGACTTCCAGTATGCCAAAAGAGCCTTGGAAGGCTGGGATGGGGCTGCAGGCTGGGTTGAGGGCAGTTGCCTGGCTAGCAATGGACAAGTGGAGGAGGGAGGAAGGTGGCAGGACCAGCCAGTGGAGGTGGAAGGCCTACCGGTCCAGCTGCAGTCGTAGGGGTGAGGCGCTCTGTCGGATCTTGCTCTGAGCCTCAGCATGTAGCATGCTCTCTGCTCTCTCTCCATTGATGGCCACAATGATGTCGCCAGGCCGGAGATCAGCTGCCTCGGCCTTGCCCCGCTCTGTTACCTATAGGGATGAGGAGCCAGATGCTGGCTGATGAGTCTTTGGTACCCAGTACCCACCCTGGATAGGGATACACTTGAGAAGGCTGGAGGACAAGGGACCTCCTTCTGCTGCCCCCAAAATGCAAAAGCAGAACTATACTTCTACCACCTTTTTCTCTGCCTTTCCTAGCTGCCAGCTTGCCAGCTAATCCCTCACAGGCTTGAGTGGCACCCCTACCCTCCAACACATACACATACACATACACATACACACACACACACACACACACACACACACACACACACACGTATCCAAACACAGGCTTCCCAAGGAATGTGATGGCAGAATGTCAGGAACTGGGCTTAGGAATACTTCTGGACAGAGAACCCTGCCCGTGCAAATCACACCTTGCAGGTGGCTGGCTAAATACTACCCTGGCTATGAATGCTCTCCAGCCAGGACCTTGGCCTGAGCCTGGGTGGAAAAGAAACTACCAACCTACTAAGAACTTGCATAGGTGCTCATCCTATATAACCACCCCAACTGGCTGCCAACAGGTGTGAGTTTCAAGACTGCAGGGCAAAGGGCAGGCCCTTTCCTTGCTCTTCTTTCTTTACTTCCTAATGGCCTTCCTGAAGGAAACCTCATATACCCATGGCAACAGGACACAACTATCCCCCTAGCCAACGTTGCCCAGAGCAAGCCCCAGGCTCTAGAACAAATTGAGGGGAGTACCTACGGGGAACAAGACACCCCTCATTTTCAGGGGATAGCTAGCTCCTTATCAAAAAAAAAAACCAGCCCGTACCTTGGTCACGATGATGGGTGTGTGGAAATCTCTGCCTCCGCTAATGCGGAAGCCCCAAGGTGCCGGTCCCACCACATCCACAGTCAGCGGCATGCCTAAAGAAGAGAAGAGCAGAGCGGGAGGTGGGACCCACTTCCACAGCACACCCCAAAGAAAAGGGAGAAGACGGCTGACAGGTCTCAGAGCTACCCAGCAGAGCCTGAGCCTGGGTGGTGGTAGTGGTGGCAGAGGAAGTGACTAAGTCCCTCCCTCTCCGGGGAGAGTTTCACTTCCCCCCACCCTGGGAGGCCTTGATTCTGAGTTATCCCTTCTAGGGTCTTCAGACCTAGCAGATCCCCAAGCGAGGCAGCAGTCCCTGGCACAGTGCCAGGCTTCCACATAAGTGCTTGGTGGAGAATGGTGGGAAGGAATTAGCAGGTGGTAGGAGTTATCTGTACCCCAACCCCCTTCACTACCTCAAGGGCTTGTTTCCTGTCCCCAAAACTAAGAGCTACTTCCTGCACGCTCTGTGTAAAGCAGAGCTTTCCACACAGGAGGACAGCAAGCCTTGGGGTGGCCCCTCCAGACTGACTGCAAGAAGTTAGCCAGACCTGGAGCTGGCAGGTATCAGACCAAGGACTTCAGAGGGGCAATTTGGCTGCCTGCCCAGCCCTGACAAGTGGGTTCCGATGAGCAAGAGGAAGCTTGCTACCTCCTCTAGGGGCCTGCTGCCCTCTGAACAGCCTAAGCTAGGAGGCCAGAGCTCATCTGCCAAGGGAGGCACACCCACACCAACCCTGGTGCTGGCCAGCAGGGCAAGTTCATGATGCTGCCAGTTTGGCCACAAGCTTCCCATCCACAGCCCCCTCTGCCCCACAAGGGAGTGTCCTTGTGGACCAGGCCCTCCTAGGATTTCCTGAACCTCTAGGTCGGGAGCCAGGAGCAAACCCAGGCAGGAAGCTGCAATGCCAGGCTGGGCACCACCCAGCCCAGCACCCATCCTGAGGCTGTCCCTGGGGAGATAGGGAGTCAGCAAGTACTGTCCAGTATCTCAAGAACATCAAGGCCTAGGGAAGGGGGTTATCCAAACCAGCAGCAGTTCCACTGTCTTGTCCCCAGGCAACTGGCTTTCCCTTTCACCCAGGCCCAGCCACCGTGCCTCAGGCTCATCGCTGAAGTCGGCAATCGCGCAGAGATTCTCAGACCTTTGAGCCGGCCAGTGGACCCAGGGCTGAGAGTGCTGCGGGAATTGCCTAGCGCGTCAGCACAGTTCGCAAGCCTTCTTCCCACCAAGGCCAAAGCACCCCGGAGGCCCAGGACTGGAGGACAAGAGTCCAGGTCAAAGGCGAATCCAAGCCACCCGGTACTCAGAGAGGCTTCAAGGAAGAGGGCTTTGGGGGCGAGGGTAGGGTCCGCAGAGCCGGAGATCCCCGAGGGCGGTGGCCCGCGGAGGGTGCAGGTGGGCGCGCGCTCACCTGGCTGCCACCCGCCTGTCCCGCTGGGCGGCCAGGCCTGCCGGGAAAGGGAAGGAGGGAGGGAAGAACGGAGGGAGTGAGGACGAGGAGTCGCCGCTGTTCCACCGCAGCCGTCTGTCCGACTCTAGGGAGAGCTCGCCCGGGGCTCCGGGACCTGCCTCCGCCCATGTGATCCCGGGGCCGCCCCTGCCGCCGCCCCTGGCCCGGGAAGCCGCCTCCCCTGCGCTGCCGAGCCGGGGCGCCGCCACCTGGCTCTTGCGGGGGAGCTGGGAGTTGGCGGGCGGGGGGGGGGGGGGGGGACGCAGCAGACTCTCCCTGAGCCGCCTCTAGGCTGAGACCTTTCCGAGGTGCCCGCATCCTTCGAACTGTCTTTGAGTACAGGGGAGCGGTTCAAATGATAGACCCTCCCCACCAGAGCAGACGGCGGAGATTTTGTACCACCCCACAATAAGAAAGAGGACCGCAGCATCGAGGGCTCTATCAGGCTCTGTCTGTCTGTGGTCCGCCAGACTCCTCTGCCCACTCCTAGCTCCGATGTTGGCGCAACTGCCTACCCGATACCCACAAACCCTAAACCTGAGCCATCCCTCCACCCTCCTATCTGTTCCCGGGCAGACAGACGCCCCACCGATGGCTTTCTACTGCCAGAGCAGTGACTTAGCCTCGGATACCCCGCAAGCCAAGCCTGCCCTAAGGAGGAAGGCATGCCCAGATCCAGAGGAGAGCGCTTGGCAGGGTCGCTAGGCTGTCATGGGCCACCTCCAACCACCACCAAGGACCCTGTCTGTCCCATCCCTTCCACAAGGCTCCAGGACTCAGACAAACGGAGCAAGAGGGGAGGGGGCAGGTGCTGGCCCAGAAAAGAGGAGCCATTTGACCAGAGGGGCCCCCAGAGCTATACCTTGCAACCCTTGCCCTGGGGAATTCAGGGCCCACGCAGCTGCCTCCTGCCTCTTCAGTTGCTCTTACAACTTGGCACACCGAGGAGCACACCTGTGGACACAGCTGTAACCTGCCTGCCTCAGGTGTGAGTCATTCTCTCCGAGTTCCCCAAGAGGATTGCCCTTGCCACCCTCACCATCCTCACCACAGAC
Organism: Cricetulus griseus; assembly: GCF_003668045.3. Classification (NCBI taxonomy): domain Eukaryota; kingdom Metazoa; phylum Chordata; class Mammalia; order Rodentia; family Cricetidae; genus Cricetulus; species Cricetulus griseus. Next base: position 224,843,222 of record NW_023276807.1, read on the forward strand.
CCGCAGGGACTGTGGGTCATAGTCCCTGCACTTCCCATTCAGCCAGTTTGCCTCCTGTCACCTCCCTGGCCACACCTCTCACAACTACCTCTTGGGCAGTAAATGGCTCTACCACAGACTAATCCAAGGGGCCATTTCTCTGCTGCACCTGTTCTCCCTCCCCAGCTAGCCTTTTATCTTTGTTTTGGTGCTGGAGATTGAGCATGAGGCCCTAGACCTGGATGTACCCCCCCCTAAACTCCAGCCTCAGCCCCCTGGAAACCTCTTGAGCAGGAGGCCTCAGGGCAAGCACTGCCTTGGGGGGTCACAGTGCCTGATCCTTAAGTGCCACAGCTGCCTTTAATTGTGTGATGTTGGGCAGTGTGCTGTTTAGCTTTCTTTTGTCAACAAGACACAAACTAGAGTTATCTGAAGAGAGAGAATCCCAACTGGGGAATTGCTTCCCCCAGACTGCCCTGTTAGCATGTCTGTGGAGGCATTTTCTTGATGGCTGATTGATGCAGGAGGGCCCAGCCCAGTGTGAGCAGTTCCATACCTGACTGAGCAGGTGGCCCTTCGTGGTATAAGAAAAGCAGGCTGTGCAAGCCATAAAGACCAAACCATTAAACAGTGTTCCTCCATGACTTCTGCTTCAGTTCCTGCCTTGAGTTTCTTTGATAATGGACTGTGATGTGGAACTGTAAACTGAAATAAATCCTTTTAACTTGCTTTTGTTCACGTTCCATCACAGGGATAGAAACCCTATAACTGTTTCATCACAGCAACAGAGAAAGAAAGTTTCCAAAGCTCTTCAGAGCTCCAGTTTCTCTGTCTTACCCCCCCCCCCCGCTATGCAGATGGTTTCCCATAGGAGAAGTTCAAGGATTACAAAGCATAAAAGTTGAAGGATGTGGTTGGAAGGGGAGACAACAGAAAAGAATTCACTTCATTCCATCCAATCAAACAATATTCATCAGCAAGTCTTCATTGAGCACCCACTGTGTGCCAGGAACTGTGCCATACTGCCTTCAGGGACTTTCAAGAATGCCTCAGACAGGCTCTTTAAAAACATACAGGTTAATCTGCAGGCCTCCCTGCTCCAGGTGGAGTATTCACAAATCCTACTACAAAGTCAGCTGACCAAGGGCATGACTCTGGCATGCAGAAAGGACCCGCCCTGCTCTAAATGGTTCTGGGTACTGGGGGCAAGTCACATCTTTCACCTGTCAGATGGGTGGGCCACCCCAGCAGTCTCGGATTCTCTTCAGCAGGCCAAGGGGTCAAAGTGGCCGCCATCTCACAGGCCTGCCTAGTGACTGTCAGAGAGGTTCCAGGGCCTCATCAAAGAGAAGGTTTGGTTTCTGCCCAGGGAAAAAGTGTCAACCCTGAAATGTTTCATGAGGGCACCAAAGAACATAAAACAAGCTAGGATGAAGGATCAAAAGCAGGCCAGCCCAGCCCGGTTCTAGAGAGTTGTCATTTCTAGGCAATGGACTGGACTTGCCAATCTAGAACTAGACCAAGATGAGCACTGGGTACAGCGACTGGATGGAGGAGGGCATCAGGGCACGCAGGTCTCGTTCTGCAAGCAGCTGTTTAACCACCCTGGCTAGAGTCCAAGCCACACCCAGGCTCAAGGAACCAGCCAGGGCCAGGCCACTGCCCTATGCACCTAGGTTTTCCCCTGTCCTGACAAACCAGGCACACCACTCTTTATGTCAGTCACCAACTCTACCCATTTGCCCCGGGTAAAGACACCTTAAGTGACAGGCCAAGGAGATGGGAGTACCAGGGGGAGTACCAGGAAGAACACAGAAGCAGCCCAACCCTAGGCTACCCCAAAGTCATCCCTATGTGATTGCCCTCCTCCAGGGGCCTCTGGACAGGGACTGCCAGGGCACTTGGTAAATGGGACATGATGAGCGTGAGCTGACTCCAGCCTCCAATAAGGATGTGCCCTCTGAGTTTCTGAGCTCCTCTCCTATCTAACAGGTGTACTGGTTAGGTTGGGTGACACAGGTGACATCTTACTGCCTGCTCAACTGTCAGCAACAGCCTAAGAGTGGAACTTCCAATCAGTGGGTGTGGTGGTTGTAGTGGAGGCTGAAGCAGGAGATTTACCTCCAATTCCAGGTCAGCCTGGGTCACAGAGTTAGACTCTGACTCAACAAGAAAGAGAATGGAGTTTTCCTTTTCTGGAGGAAAGGCCAGGTCCTCGCTAATGTCCCCAGAGGCCACCAAGCCCTTGGATGAGAAGAGTTTCTTTGGCTACCTCTGCCACACCCATTCCTGGCTTCCCTAAACTGAATGCTCAAAAACTTGAGAGCCCAGAGAAGAAACACATGAGAGTTTGGCGTGGAAATGGAGCATTAGTGGGGAACAGTTAGAAATGCCATCGAGTTCAGCAACGGCTTGGTAACTAACACATGTCAGTCCCCAGCTCTGGGCTCTCCCATAAGGCCCTGCCCTGCCCTGTCCCCGCTGCCATTAGCTCTCTGCACCTTGGTCAGATACTTGGTCCTTGGAGCTGTTCCACTCTGCCTGTCGTCCCTGCTGGGACAATGGTGATTTACTCCCCTCCTCCATACAGGCGGCCCACCTACCTGGAGCCACAACCCATGACAGAAAGAAATCCCACAATCCTAAATGGGCAGAGTCCTCCCCATCCCCCTACACCCACCCAAAGGAAAATGATTCAGACATGTCCCTGGTATCCATGTTTATTTTACATTCTCTTCCAGAGGGCACCTAGATACCGGGAAGAGCTGGAAATTAGGGCAGCAAGCATGTCTCCCTGTAGATCTGTCTTTTGATAGGTCAAGGGCAGTTGTGGGCCTTAGTCGGGAGGGTCCAGAGTATATGTGGAGGCCCTACCCAGGGGCTCAGTAGCCTCTGAGAAGAGGAAGCCTTGAGGCAAGGCCTCTCACTGGGCCTTGAAGGCTGACAAGGTGTTCCCCACCTTGCTTCTAGGCCCAGCTGGAGGCCCCAAGGGAAAGTGGTGGCAGGCAGGCTGGTGGGAAATGGGAGGAGGCCTTTGGTCTCTACTAGGGTAGGAAGCCGGTCCTTATTAGAGGAACCCCATGGGGGTGAAGCGAGAGCCAGTCCTCATTAGGGGAAACGCTGTGGGTGATGGGGACCTGGGGATCTGGTCTCAATAAGGCCTGGAGACAGCCTCCACATCAGAGCAGACTGTATTTGCGGGTGGTAAGGGGGGGGCTGTCAAAGGAATGCCTGTGACTCGCGGGTGGGAATCAGTCCAGGGGACTTTGAGGGGGTTCAAAGGGAAGGTTGCTGGGGTCTCTGCAGATGCTGGGAGCACAGGTCCTGGGGGGAGGAGGATGTGGGGGGGCCTCTCTCCCTCCTATAGTGCTACTGCTCCTCACCCCATCCTCGCTGGCTCCAAATTGCCGGGGAGACCACTCACACCGGGGCTACATAATTTCCAGGGAATGTCCCAAATTTCTGAGTTCTCCGGGAGACACCTGAAAAAGGAGACAGGTTACGCGGGTTAGGGCGCGCCCTCCGCTGACAGTACCTGGAACTGCAAGTAGAATCAGGTTTTGGGCGCCGGGGTGGTGGTGGTGGTGGGGGGTTGATTTCCTCTCATTCCTGCCCCCTAGCGGCACAAGCTTAGATATGCAAAGCTGCACCAGTAAACCAGCCAATGAGATAACTTTGCACACAGCACTAACTTCATTGAGAAAATAAGGAACTGGGGAGAAGAATCACAGATCTTCTATGGGCGCGGAACCCACCGATCTAGTAGAATACCTAGAGACGGGCACTGAGCTGCCTAAGGGAAGAGCTGGCAAGGTAAGCCAGGCTTCTTGGCTTGCTAAGACCCCCAGAGAAGCATGTGTCCTGGGTGAGTGAGGGAATATACTTGAAGTGGGCTAGTACGAAGGGGCTGGGCTTTCCATTTTCTTTCTTTTTAACTTATCTATACGTAAGTGGCCACATGTGGCTATTGAATACTATACCAGACAGCAAAAGTCCAAGCCACTCCCCAGATCATTATGGCTTATGCCACAGAAAGGGTTCTTTTTCTTCTTACCTATGCAAGTCTACAAAACTTCATTCATGGTATAAAAGAAATTCAAAGGCCAAAGTGCACTAGTGAAATGAGAAGGGCCACTAACCTCTGCGGTGTGAGAAGCATGGCTGGCATTGAGCCACCAAGAATCATAGTAGAAAGAGGAAACTATATTATCAAGAGTCATAGCCTATGACACCTCTGCCCAAGCAGTGCTTCAACCCTTTGGGTCCCAAAGTCTGCTTGTTAGGAGGCAAGGCATCTAGCCTTGGCCTGTCACTTCTCTCCTTGGCCTGTCCTTTCAAGCCAAGGGTATACAAGGCTTACGGCACCAGACAAGATCAACATGAGGCTTTGGGTCTTAGTCCTTGAAGTGCAATGTCTTGGGGCAGTAGGGAAGGGCTGAGATACTATATTGTTTCCCAGGTTGTGGGAGTAGGTAGGGGCAGGGTAGGAGAATCCAGATTCAAGACCTGCTTGAGGAAGCCTTGGTATATGGAGAGGAGGAACTGGAACCCTGTCCCAAATGTGACTCTATCACTGAGCATGAAATGAGGCAATTTTCCCTGGGCCTTGCATCTCTTCAGGACAGAAGGTAGGTGGGAGTGTTGGCTATGAATCTTAACTGATTTGGTACTGCTACTCAAGTCTCCAGGGAGACCCTAAGATTCTTCTTTCTGGCCTGCCCTCCCCTCCACAGGCTACATACCAACAAACCAGCCATCATCACACTGCTGCATGACATCCACACGGTCCCCTTCACGAAGTTCCAGCTCATCCTCATTCTGGGGTCTGTACTGGTACATAGCTCGGTACCTGTGGGAGATGGCAGCATAGCAGCCAGAGGCCTTAGGCTCCTTCCCAGACCCCCTGGGCAGTTCTACCAACAGCTGTCACTCTGGGTACCTCTCCCCATCACCTAAGCACCAAAAGACAAGCTTTACTTAGGAGTTCCCCCAACCCATAGGTGAAGGGGGGTAGAACCTGGGGATCAGTACTTCCAGTCAGCAACTCTCACATAGGGCAAGCAATCCTTAGCTAGTACTCACGGAGTCCAGTGTATATCTGTGGTGCTTGGGGAGGAGGCCCCCATTTCTATAGGACGGCTGGCGCCTCGAGGATGGGACAGGGCTGGTCCAGGAGTGCTGAGATTCTGGGGGTTCGTGGAAAGGAAGGAGAGCCATAAAGAGGGGGTATAAGGGAGGAGGAGGAGTCTGGAGTCCCACGGAGGCTGACTCCGTTTTCATGCCATTTCATCAAACCTCCAGACCCAGGTGGGCTCTGACTAGCTCGCTTCAGTGAGACTTGGCCGTGGGCCCAGGTGCCAGGCAGGGTGAGTGGCTGCACTTGTGAGCACCAGCAAGGACAAAACAAGCCCAAGGAGAAGCCAGGAGCAGCTGTACCTGCTCAGAGAGGCATGCTGGGTGAACATGTGGACCTAGGGCCAAGTGCACAATGAAGGGCTGCCAAACGCCTTTGCTCAGACCTAAGAATTAATCTCATCCAGTGGGAACTGTTAGCTTTTCTGCACAGGGAGACTCAAACCCAGAGAGTAAAAGCCACTTGCTTGTGGGCCACACTGCAAGCAAATACCAGAACCCTGGTACCTAGCACTACTTACCAAAGACATACATGTAAAAAATGGCATCTTGGAGGCTCAGGAAGTCTAGCCCTGTCACCCCAGTTGTCTGGGACTCCACATAGAGCTAGGTCCTGCCCATGCCTCTCTGAGCTGGACAATCAAAGATTAAAGCAACTTTAAGGGGATTAGGGTCAAATCAAGATTTGGCCATGCTAGGTTCTGCCCAGCCCCCCACTTCTTTGTCCGGAGGCTGTCCAGGAAGGATTACCAATGTGGAGCCGTGAGAGGATAAGGAAGGCGGTATGAGAAGCAGGCCACCTCACCTGGGTTTGGGGTCTGGGCTGCTCCTGGAGGGTGATGGGGAACGGGAAGCCAGAGCGGCGAGGGGAGGTCCGACCTCCCCAGTCAGTGGAGTCCACTTGTGCTGTGGCGGAGCTGGAGTGACAGGGTAGACGAGCCGTGGTTGTCAGATGAGGTGATGGGGGGAGCTGGGGGCTATCATCACAGAGCCGGAGCCGGGGCTCCCGGTTTATCTGTACGTAGCTGGCCGGGAAGATGCCTTGGCGTCCTGTGCCCGTGATGCGACCCTCATACCAATGTTCATTCACCTTGCGGATCAGGCAGATGTGTTCCCCCTGAGGGATTAGAGAGGAATTTGTGTCAGCCGGGGCTCCTTGGGCATCACACACCTGAGGGTGGCTTACCAGGGTCATCTCATTCAGGTCTAACACTTTACATGCTTGTGGGACCAGGCTCTGAAAGGGTCAACAGGTTATTCAAGGTTACTGGAGAAGTCAGGAAAAAAAAAAAAAAAAAGAAAGAAAAAAAGGAAGACTAAGCTTTTCTCATAGCAGGCAGTCCTGGGCTTTGATCAGGTTTTACCCCTGGCGGGCTCATAATGCTAACAATCCATACCTCCAATCATATTAGGGACCTTGGCTAATTACACAGATACAAACTCCAAAGCCAAGTCTAAGCTATGTGGCCTTGGGCAAACTGTTCTGGCCCTCTGAGCTTGCTTTCCTCAAGTGTTAAGTGGGATAAGCACCTGTTGTTGTTTCTATGAGACACAGAATCAAGGGAGGCCTTACAAGTGGCACTGGATAGATCTTAGCATGCTACCACAACTCAGTCCTGCCCCTGACTCACATGTCCTGTGACCCTCTCCCAGGGCAGAAGGCTTTCTCAGGACCACATACTGGTGGAAGTTGGAGTAGAATTGCCACCACCTTAGCAGGCTGCTCTCAGGAGGATGCCCCTTCCCCTCCAGTCCTCTCCTGCCCAACCATCCAGCCCACCTCCTTCCCTGTCTATCTCTAGAATCAGCTTTTCTTGGAAGAACTCACTAGGGGCATCTGTGGGCTTTGCCCCCCAAATCCAACCAGAAGGCCAGTTCCTCATCTCATAGAAACTTTTCACTTCCTTCACCATAACCTAACACAAAACATACATGTTAGTGACATCCCAGAAGCCACATACACAAATATATGTGCACAGATAAGGGCCTCATATTTGATACAGTACGCTTTAAATACAGTTTCTTTCTATTCCTTTAAAAATGTAGATTAAGATCCTCATGCCCTACAGTTAATAAAACACAGTGCTAGGATCAGACATGATGGCTCATACCTGTAATCCTAGTATTTGGACAGCTGAGGCAGGAGGACTACAGTGAGTTCCTGGCTATCCTGGTAGGCCAGCCTGGATGACAGAATGAGACACTGTTCATAATGTTCTTTCAAAAATGGAATAAACTGGCTAAGCCATGGCATGGGCCCATAAGCCCAGCTACTTAGGAGGCTGAGGTAAGAATATCAAAAGTTCAAGGCCTTGGGCTGGAGATAACCTCAGTGGTTAAGAGTATATGATGCTCTTGCAGGGGGTTGGAACTCCATTCCCAGCACCCACATAGGGGCTCACAACTACCTGTTACTCTTGTTTCAGGGGATCTGGTGCTTGCTTCTGGCCCACATCACACACACACACGCACGCACGCACACGCACGCACGCACGCACGCACGCACGCACGCACGCACGCACGCACGCACACAGGCAAACCACTCATACATATAGAAAAAAAGTCCAAGGCCTGCCTAGGCTAAATAGTGAGTTCAAGACTAGCCTGAGATATAGAGTGAGTTCAAGGTCAACCTGGGCAATTTAGCAATACCTGTCTCAAAATTAAAAGTAAAATGAGGGCCAGGCAGTGGTGGTACATACATTTAATCCCAGCACGAGAGGCAGAGGCAGGCGGATCTCTGTGAGGTTGAAGCTATCCTGGTCTATATAGTGAGTTCCAGGATAACCAGGACCACACAGAGAAACACTGTCTCAGAAAAAAAAAAAAAAAAAGTAAAACAAGGGATAGAATAGAGAACTTGCCTTGTACAGACAGGGCCCTCAGTTCAGTTACTAGTACTGGGGTTTAAAAAAAAAATCAAGAGTAACCTATTCAAGAGATTGGAAAAACCAAAATTCTGGATATAGTTAACAATTAAAAAAAATAATGTTCGTTTCATTTTAGCCGGGCGGTAGTGGTATACACTTTTAATCTTAGCACTTGGGAGGATCTCTGTGAGTTTGAAACCAGCCTAATCCAGGACAGCCAGGGCTACACAGAGAAACCCTTCATTCTGCAGGATGGCCTCTGTTTTCCTGTGTCCCGCTCTACCACGCCCCGCCTAGCCTCACCTTTCGGAAGGACAGTTCCACCTCTAGGTCTCCCTTGAAGGTATACTGGGCCACAGCGTCTCCGTACTCCAGCACCTGGTATGTGGGCTGCTTGATGGGCTTGGGGATCTCATCTTCGGGCAGCACCTGCAGGGAGGTTGTGAGAAAAGTTGAGAGCATAGATTAACCAGATACACACCTGGGCTCCTGGAAGAGGGAGCAACACAGAGGCCAACATGCACAAGGCTGCCCCCCGGTCAGATGTCATATCCAGACCCTGACAGCCTCGGAGGTGGCAGTGTGAGCAAAGGCTCTGTGAGATGCGCCATCCGAGAAGGCTTTGCCAGTGGAGACTTTTCAGTGCAGTGATGTGTGGTAAGACAGGCAGAGAGGATGGCGGATGCTATGACAGAAGCCAGTCTAACTACAGCCTTAAGCTGGGCCACACAAGCAAATGAAAGTGATACACTGCAGTGGCTGGAATAAGAACGGCCCCCAAAGCCTCATATAGACTAAGTCACTAGGGAGTGACACTATTTTAAAAGATTAGAAGGATTAGATGATGTGGCCTTGTTGGAGGAGAAAATGTGGCACTGAGGGTGGGCTTTGAGGTTTCAAAAGCCGAAGCCAGTGATATTTCCTCCTCTCTCTGTCTCTCTGTCTCTCTCTGTCTCTCTGTCTCTCTCTGTCTCTCTCTGTCTCTCTCTGTCTCTCTCTGTCTCTCTCTCTCTCTCTCTCTCTCTCTCTCTCTCTCTCTCTCTCTCTCTCTCTCTCCTGTAGCTCAGGATGTAGTTCTCAGCTACTGCTCCAGCACCATATACGCCACCATGCTCCCTGCCATGATGATAATGAACCAGGGCTCTAAAATTGTAAGCAAGACCCCAATTCTTTCTTTCATAAAAGTTGCCTTGGTTATGGTGTCTCTTCACAACAATGGAACAGTGACTAAGACACACAGTCCAGAGGTCTTGGTCAGGTTTGTTTTCTCTGCCCATTAAAGAATTAAAAGGCAGGGAAAATCTTGAATGCAACAGGCAGCAGCAGAGAGATCTCAAGCACACAGTCAGCTTCAGCAGTTGGAGAAAGGTGTTTACTGGGGGTGAGGAAACACGCACATGCAACAGACACACAGAGGAGAAGACCCTCTGCAAAGCAGAGGGGGAACTCAGGAAGCCAAAAAATCAAGTCTCTTCTGAGGGCTGGGTTTTTAAAGCTTCTGAACGCCCTTCCTCCCCTGGTTTAGGGTTGGTCTGTTGTAAGAAAGAGGATGGCTGACTGGCCCATCCTGACCAGGCATGGACTTGTTGAGTCAGTCCATTAGTAGGGATCTGCTGGTAGGACACAAGGGCTTATAAGGTCTTTGTTTGAAGCTGCCAGGCTTTTGTCTCAAGCCAGGAGCATGAAGAAGAAGCTAGCCATCTTGGAAATTCACCACAATTATTACCTAGTCATGACCCTTCTCTCTGTCTGCCTGCCTACCAGGGAAATCAGTCTAACTCCTAGGCTCTCAAAGGGTTCCAAGCAGCAGAGTAACTTGTTCTGAAACTGAAAATGTATGTATTTATTATTATTATTACTATTATTATTATTTGTTTTGTTTTCTCAAGACAGGGTCTCACTATATAGCTTTGGCTATTCTTGGGCTCACTATATAGACCAGGATAGCCTCAAACTCACAGAGTTCTACCTATTTTTGTCTCTCAAGTACTGGGCTTAAAGGGATGTGCCACTAAACTTGGCTCAGTTTGTTCCATCTCTTACTACTGCTGAGTGCCAGGTGGCCCTTGGTTCAACTGTCTTAGTCTCACCCCACCCCCAGCTCTGAATCCCCATGCTTTCTTGGTTGACTCTATTCATAAAAATCAATAAGCTAGTAGACCATTTTTCATTGAGCTGTAGATGACTGATGGACTAGATGACTGTATATACTGACTAAAACTTCAGTGAAAACAGAGAGATTAATGTATGGGTAGGTCAATCTGTAATGCCTGTTAAAGCAGAGCCCCGATTACAACAGCCTACCCAGTTATCAAAGGGAAATCACAAAGGAAATGAGAAAACAGTACGTTAAACAACAAATAATAATAATAACAGTAATAATAATAATCACAATTTGGTCAGGCATGATGGCACACACCTTTGATCCCAAGTACTTGGGAGGCAGAGGCAGGCAGATCTCTTTGAGCTCAAGACCAGCCTGGTCTACATAGTGAGTTCCACCATCCAAGGCTACATAAGGTCCTGGCTCAAACAAAACCAAACCAAAAAAGCTACAATCTGTGATACAGCTAAAACAGTGCTTAGATGGAAATTTATAGTATCAAATACTATTATTATTAATCACTAATATGAGTCAGAAGGATCATCATCAATTTGAGGGAAGCCTGGGCTACCTAGAGAGTTGCAGGCCAGCCTGGGCTGCTATGCAACTCTTGTCAAAGGAAAAGAGAAAAAAGAAGAAAGGCTAAACTTTCACTCTGACAAACTAAACAAGGAAGGTAAAAAATGAAAGAACAAAGATGAAATTGAAAACAAAAATAATAGAGAAAAACTAAGAGAGTCAAAAGTAAGCTAATGGAAAAGTCTGAGGAAATAAATCTATAGCCAGAATAAAAGAATACACAATTCCAATACCAGGAATGAGAAGACAATCATTACAGACATTCCTAACCTTAAAGAGAGAATGGGGCCAGGGAGATGGTTCAATGAGAGCAGAAGCCTGATGGCCTGAGTTTAGATCCCTAGAACCCATGTAAAAGCCAGATGAAGCAACAGTGCAACCAGGAGACCCTGCCTCAAGGTAGAAGGCAAGAACTGACACCCCAGGTTTGTTGTCTGACCTCCAGATGTGCACCATATCATGTTTGTGCCTTCACATAAAATCACATCCACACAATACAGGCATAGTATACTTTTTTATATGTGTGTTTTGGTTTGGTTTTTGGATTTCTCTGCATAACAACAGTCCTACCTGTCCTGGAACTGACTTTGTAGACCAGGCTGTCCTTGAACTCACAGAGAGCTACCTGCCTCTGCCTCCCAAGTGCAGGAATAAATATTTTTTAAAATATAAGGAAATATTATGGACAACTTTATGCCAGAGGCTTAGTTTGCTACAACTTAAGACACAGATACTAAAAATAACCTAACCTATAGGTCTCAGCTTGCATTTAGAATATGACTCAACACAGAATCTCCATCTATAAAGTGAGGCAATTATCACTCCCCAAGCAGCATGAGGCACAAACAGGTAATACACCTGAAAGAAGCCACACATTTACGGTGAACGGTCACTCACACATACGGGCTAGCTGAGATCAGGATAGAAAGATGGGCTCTCATAGTTAAAATCGGGGCACTAATGTGATGGTGGCTTCTGGGCAAGGGGCTCTTCACCTTCCCTTGGACTGGAAGATAGATTGAGTCCTGAACCAGGTGATGTGCAGGCCAAAGACATTCAAGAGAGACAGCCAAGAAACCTGGGGTCTGTCATCTAAGTCTCTCCCAACCCAGGGAGCCTGCCAGCCTACTTGTTCCATCTTTCCCACTCACCTCCACATAATTAGATGGGAAGATGCCCAGCCGGCCGTGGTGTTCCCCCTCCAGCCAGTTCTTGTCCACTTCTTTATGGATGTAGACAATGTCACCCTTCTGCAGAGTCAGCTCCCTGCAGGTGAGAGCAGCGTGTACCTCACCGGGTTCCTGAGCCGTTCTTCTTCAGACCCTGCCCTGCACACCACCTCCCCCTCCAGCCTTCTGCTCACTAAAGCCCCACCCTTCCCTACAGGTTCACAGTGCACACTGCCCAGGCTGTAAGCGGAAGGGCTGAGAAGGCCACTTACTTGGGGGACTGGGCCTGGAAGTCAAACTTGAGCCGGGCAGCCTTCCTCTGGGAAAGGGGAGAGGACCAGACAGAGCGGGTTACCTCAGCCAGACAGGCTCCTGCCCAGACACTCCCTGACCCCGGACCCTGGGGACTCTCTTACCTTCTTCTCCTCCTTCCTTGCAGGGCTGCTTCCCCTTTCAGGGGCACTAGGCTCTGTGGAGAAGCACCACCTCAGCTTGAGGAGGTCATGTCTGGGGGCATCGGGTTGGGATGGGTTATGCTCCCCCCACCCCAGGTCAGGCACAGGGAAGCAAGGACTCTGTGACCTTCCTGGCCCCCACCCTCCGTTTCTTGGGGCACCACATAATTGTAAAAGAACTTCCTGAGCAGGTAGAAGGCTATTCAGTGCCAACAAAAACAGACTTTGCCTTACCTCGGGCTGAGGAAGGGTAGACAAAATCTCTACGTCCCAGGAAGGGGCTTCCTCCTCCATCTGCCATTCTGTGGGGACTCAGGGATCCGGAAGAACCGAAGTAAGGTGCATGCGGGGAGCTGGGCCTCCAGGCCGAGGCAGTGCTGCGGGAACAGAGACAGTGAGTCACCTGTCTGGAACTTCACATCCCTCAGGGCTAGTCCTCATACCTTACTGACCTCCCAGGCCCTCCGCTACCCCCATCCTGTCTGTCCCCTGCCTCCCAAGGCGTCTTCCCTGGTCAGGGACTCTCAACAGGATGTCCTACTTCCCGTGCAGCAGAGGGCCGGGAAGGGTGAGGCCTTGGGTTAGGAAAGGAGAAGGCCGCCCTAGGGAACACGGGAAGTGTCGGGGCTCGGGTCCCACTCCTCCCAACGCCGCCGCCAGCCCCCCCACTCCCCCACCCCCAGTGTCCTGGGCTTGGGGCAGGTGGCCCTCAGGGAATGAACAAGCCCTTACAGAGCTGCGGTTGGGACACCCCTAGGCCACTTTTCCGATCTTCAGGCCCTTCCTCTGAGGTTCGCCCGTCCCCCATCGTGGGCAGGGCCATCGCCCCCTCGCCGGCTCGCGCCACGTCCCCTCCGCAGGGAACAGACCCTCAGCTCCCGCCTGCATCTCTGCCACTCACCGGGCTGTGGGCCGCTGCTCTGGGGCTGGCTGCTCAGGGGACCGTCGTGGTGCCTGCGAGTTCTGCACGGGAGACACCGGACATGATCAGAACTTGGGACCCTGGGGCCAGGGCAGCTGAGGCCAGTGCTGCCACCTCCTCCGGAAAAGTTCTCGGCTCTGGAGGGAAGGAGGCCAGGGAGGGGCGGGACGCGGGGTCCTAGAGGCGCCCGCGAGCCTTCGCGCAGGGAGGAGGCAAGGAGGAAGGAGGCTGGCCCTGGAATCCAGGGCCGGGTCGGGTCTGGGGGGGGGGTCCCCTGAGGCTGCGACTAGGGGTGTGGCCATGCGGGGTCGGGTATGGACTGAATCGGAGTTGGCCGGGAAGAGTTCTTAGGGGTCACTTAGAAAGTCGAAGCCCAGTGTTTTGAAGATCGGGCAAGGCTGAAGTCCGCCCAAGGCCGCCAGTTTCTAGTTCTGCCTCCTTTCCTCTATGCCCTGCTGCTATGGCTAAAGCCTTTCCTCTTGAGGCCCTCTGGAGGCTGGTACCTTGGAGGATGGCACACGGGTCTCAATGGCCCGCAGGTCCTTGTCCAGCTCTGCGCTCAGCTTGGCCAATTCTCTCTCTAGCAGGACCTGGGGAATAAGATTCTCTTGGGAAGTGCACTGTATTGGAGGCTGGTCGGAGGTCAGAAGTGAGAGGCTGGCCCAGGCAAACCTCGGGGAGAGGGGACCAGGAGAGGTTTCAATGCCTGTAGGCATTCTTCAAGGGGAGTGGGAAGATGTCACGTCATCCCTGTCACCAGTCCCCAACCCAAGACTCCAGTATTTCCTGGCCTTTTTAATTTTGAGGGAACCGGGTGGTGGTAGTGGTGTTGGGATGGGGGGAGTATGTTTTGTTTAAGAACCTGAGGGCCTGCCAAATTCCTTTCTGTTAGTTTCTATGGCCTTCCATGGCCTGGCTTCACCCACCCATCATCACACCACTCATTCCAGTGAGTTGAGCCTTCACACACACACACACACACACACACACACACACACACACTTGTATACTTAGGTACACACTCCCCCCACCCCAGTCTCTTCTTACACTTCTTCCTAGAAGGGCTATCTCTCTGCCTGGCCAAAGTCAGCTCCATTTCATGAGTACCTTTGATAACTCCAGTCCACACAGATTAGTCTCTTCTCGCTCTGGTGTATACATACATACATATGAATACATACATACATACATACATACATAACGTATGTATATATATGTATATGAATGATTTTGTGTGTGTTTATTAATCACCTACTGCATGCAGGCAGTGCCCTTGGTGCAGGAATAGAGATGAAAATGTATGGGACTAGAGCAAGTTAGAGCCTTGGGTCCAAGGCTTTTGTCCATGGCTAAGACCACAACCCCTAGAGTCATCCTTGTTTACTGCTGACCCTGGTGCCTTTCCCTCATTCCATCTAGCAGTACTCACCTCAATGGGCTGTGCAGGTGTCTCAACAGGGTCATCCACCAGTGGTTTCTTGGGCTGCAGGGTGGGAAGGATACATCAAGGAGGATGACCTCACTTGGAACAGGCTCCAGCTGAGGGGTGTGTCCAGGTCTAGAGGACCTTGCTAATCCTATCCCTCACCTTATGCCCCGTTTCTAGTTCTTGCAGAAACTGGTTCCAGGAGTCCTCTGTCCAGACATTCTCTACTTTCTCTCGACGTCTGGGTACCTGCGTGGACATGAGTGGCTGTCAGCTTGAGTGGAGGGATACCAGGGTTGGGGCTACAGTCTTCCCTTGATATGCCCGTGGGTCCCTTCCTAAATATGCAAGCCGAAATCAGGGAACTATCTGCGCTATGTCCATGGATGGGTATGGCTGGAGAACAAGCAGCAGAGGATGGTGTTGGCCAGCAGGAATGTCTACCTGATTTGGGTGTTGGAGCCCTGAAGAGGATGGTCCGAAATTATAGTTAAAGGTGTCTCTAGATGTCTCTTCTGAGTGGCCCCAGTTTCTTCTGAAGAAAGAGAAAATACCACTTCAGCTTCCTCTTAGAAAACTGAGTCATAGGTGAGAAGGTAAACAAAGAAGGGCTGTACCCCTCTCCTCTCCCACTGTCCCCATTCCCACAGGAGGAGTCTACCTGCCCCCTTACTGTGGAATTAGTGTTGTAGAGCAGACTGTGTGAGTTCCAGGGTTAAAACCAGCCTCATCACCTAGGATCTGTGTGACCTAGGAGCTATGGCAAGCTGCATGGAGCCTTGGGCTCAACACCAGTAAAATGGGAGTGACTTACAGGAATGTGTGCTAGGTGTCAAGCTAAGGACCTATATAAACATTGCTCTATGGGTGTCCAGGATCTCTCTTGTAGCCTTGGGCAAAAGTATCCTATATTGTGTACTAGTGCAGCTGGCTTTCAGACTGCCATAGCCAAGTAGTCAGATAAACCGTGCTGTTTAGTAATCCTATACACTGTGAAGAGGTATTGCTCTCATTGTTAATAAAAAGCTGATTGGCCATGGCTAGGCAGGACTTTTAGGGGCAAGAGAATGCTGGGAAGGAGGAGGAGGAAGCAGAGGAGAAGGAAGAGAGAAGTCTCAGGAGTCCAGAGAAGATGTGGGGAGAAGATGAACTTGCTGTGTTGAAAAAGGTACTACTATGTGGCAGAGCATAGATTAGAAACACGGGTTAATTTAAAATGTAAGAGCTAGTTAGTAACAAGCCTGAGCTATTGGCTGAGCATTTATAATTAATAATGAGTCTCTGTGTGGTTATTTGGGAACTGGCTGGCAGGATAGAAAAGTCTGCCTACAAACCATAGCCCAGGATGTAAGACTACACACAGTTCCAAGGAAAACCTGTGGGCATCTCTGTCCAGGAGACCTGGGCAAGTTGTTTTGGGTCTCTGGGCCTCAGGTTATATAGGACGTGAATTCAGTGATAAAAACCCATGTGGCTACCTCAGTCACTGAAATGTCCTGCTGCCTGGACTCTCCTCTAGGGTTTCTTTCCCGGCTGGCTTTCATGTCCCAGCCTCTGGTTTTAGTCTGAAAGTTACCCATGGGGCAACTGAATAGAGCCTATCAAATGATGGCATGTCTGACCACAGGGTGAGGATTCATCAGAGTCATAATTATGACTCTGTTCTCATTTCGATAATAAAAAGGTGATCATGAGAATGGAACTTGCTGTTTGCAATAGAAGGGAGCTCCCATCATACGGGAACCTGTGTGTTAGAATGTTTGCAGACTTGCTATATGCCAACCACAATGCAAGATGCACACACTGGTTCACTCGGGTCCTCACGACCTCCCTCACTACCCCCACTTACAAGATGGAGACGTGGGGCTCAAGGTTGAACGGCTAGTGGCAGGGGGCTGACCTCTTTTCACTACTTCCCTGTTGTCAAAGGCCAAAGGTCAGTGATGGCTATCCTAGTGAACTGAATTCTGCCCTGGAAAGGCACACACACCTAGTGGACTTAACCACAGAGCAGAGTTCCTGCAGCACCTGAGCACTCAGCCCAGGGGAAGGAGTTTCTTCCTGTCCCTCTCTGGAGGGCACCTCTCAGCCACAGTCTAGTGGAAACCTGGGTTCATCCATGTTATTGGTCTTCTCTCAGGTTTTAAAGTGGAAGGTCACATGTTCAAGCTGCCCTTAACAGCTTCCATCCCTAGTGTCCTGGACACACACATGACACATAACTCATGGTCTCTGGTTCTACGAGGATCTGGTCCCTGATGCACAACAGGAATGGCTCTATTCCTGGCTATCTTTGACCCTTGTAAGTTGGAATATCTGCAGTGGTGGAGACCCTCTGAACCCCAGTAGAGACCCTTTCCTGCCTGCTCCCAGGTTGTGCCAGCTTTGGCCACGAGGGGGCACTAGTCTCTACATTGCTTGCCCACAGCTCACCCGCTAGGCGTCACTGTTGTGCCAGACCTGGAGGCAGGTTTTTGCTGGGGCCCTGGATGCCTGGGGTCTGCAGGAGAGGCACGTGAGGAAACCACTGGAGGTGAAAGAAGACAGATTAGGACTAGGGTTGGGCAATTATTTAAGGCTGTGGGTACCCACCTCCATCCTAACACCTGGATTACTGGCTCACAGGCGTAGAGATGGCTTCCTGGCTAGTACTTGGACTTTGTACCAAGAGCTTTACAATACAAACTCTTAATAACAGTTTGGGGCAGGTGGTATCCCAGTTCCACAGATAGGAATAGAGAGGTCCAGTGGAGTCTGGTCAGCATATGGCAAAACAAGGGCTTTCTGGGCAGTGAAGGAAGTCTTAGTCACCTCCTACCAGGGGATTTAGTGTTCCCGGAAGTGGCCCTTAAAATCTCCTTGTGTGGAACCACACCACCTGAGAAGCCTCTAAGCCCAGGCCACAAGTCACCAGGCACAGACCAGTGAACCCGTATTTCTCACCTTTAGGTGGGTCTTCCGAGGTCCAGTCCAGCTGCACGTCTGGAGAACAGAAAGGTCTGGGTCACCAATGGGACAGAATGAGGACAGGGCGCTCCAGGAGCCTGCCCTAGCTGCTCCCAGCCTCCCTTCTGCCTGGAGCAGGGGCTGAGGGCTGAGTCAGGGCCTGAAGAATGTCCCGAGGGAGGGAAGGAATTAGGAGGGCAGCTTTGGGAGGGCTTGAAATGCCTGCCTCTGGCAGACTTTGGGCCTGGGAGAGCCAAATGGGCGGCAACCACACCCTCTAGCTCCTCCTGGTTTATTCCCACACACACCCTCTCCTGACCTCTGTAGGCTTGCCCTGGCCATGCCAGCTTGTGGAAGCTGTGTTTCCTCTCTATTTCCCTTCCCCACCTGCACCTCCTTCTAAAATACCTTCTCAGTTTGCCCAGAACCACACCTCCCAGTGTTCAGGACTTTCAGGGGTTGGGGTGAGGGAGGCTAAGACGTTCTAAAACCCAAATACCTTTCTTGGGAGCCTGATTTCACCTCCCTCTGCTACTGGGGTATCTGCTTTTCCTCACAGCAACCATCTCCAGTCCCCACTCCTCTTTCCCAACAGGCCTGCTGCTCACCACGGCTGCCTCAACCACTCTGACCAGCCTTTGGTCAGCTCCAGAGTCATCTAACTCGACTCAATGGCAGCATTTGCCACTGCTCTTCCTTCTGAAACTCCTTTCTCTCATCTGGCTGCAGGGAGACTATCGCCTCTCCTTCTTTGTCTCTGGGAGCACCTCCAGGCTCTAGGCTGCTTTCCTCTCACCACTGAGGCCTCTCGGAACACACATGCCTTAGGCGGCTCAGTCCTAAGGACAGTCTCTCCATCTCCCTATGTGATCTCAGCTAGTCTTAAGGCTTTTCAAATACATTCAGCCTTGTCTCCACATCCATGAATTCAACCAGGCCCACTTTGAAAACATCATCATATCTATGCTGCACATGGACTTATTTCTTGTCATTATCTCCCAAACAACACAGTATAGTGTATGTATAGCTACTGATGCAGCATTTACTTTGTATTAAATATAAGTAATCTAGAGGCTATATGCAGGTAGATACAAATATGAATACTTATACCTATATTTTATTGTTTTATTAATTTATTTTATATTTTATTTGTACGTATGTCTGTGAGCCACATGTGTGTCTGATTCCCCATGGAGGTCAGAGAGGGTACCAGATCACCTGGAACTGGAGTCACAGAGTTGTGAGCTACCATGTAGGTTCTAGGAATTGGACCTGGGTCTTTTGAAAAGCAGCCACTTAACTGCTGATCTCTCCAGTCCCTTCAGGTTTCTTGTTTGTTTGTTCTTTTTTTTTTCTTCTTAGAAACTTGTCTGGGGGGCACATGCATGCTGCAGCATGTGTGTATGAGGGTCAGAGGTCAGGGTCTGTTCTCTCCTTCCACTATGCGGGGTCTGAAGATTGTCAGGCGTAGAAGCCTTTACCCACTGAGTCACCTTGAAACCCATTTTTAGTTTTTCCTTGAGATAGTTTTTCCTCACACCATAGCCTAGGTTGGCCTAGAACTCATGACAATCTTCCTGCCTCAGCTTCCCTGAGTGAGCCACCATAGAGTCCTATATCCATAGTTTTGAATATGGACTTTATACACAGGGGCTCAATATCTGGAAGGCAAGAATAAGAATGGTGCTGTCTATTCCCATAGTTCTAGTTTATAGCTAAGCCAAGGCTATACATTAGAATTGCCTCAAGGACTGGAACTCAGCATCTCTTTTGAGAGTCCTAGGTATTTCCATGTGCGGCTCAGACCTTGCCCTTGAACTAGCCTCAGACATTAAGCTGCCTACTCCACTTGAGTGTGACATGCCTTGAAAACCAAAAACCTCTATTTTTTGTTTTGTTTTCTAAGACAAGGACTCATTGTGTAGCTCTGGCTGTCCTAGAACTCACTGTGTAGACCAGGCTGCCTTTGAACTCACCGAGGTCCTCCTGCCTCTGTCTCCTGAGTGCTGGGACTAAAGCCATGTGCCACTACACCAAGCTCCAAATGTCTGTTAAGCCTGCTCCCTCTACTGTCTTCCCTCTCTTCCCTCTTATTAAAAAAAAAAAAATTACAACAAAGGCAGGCACACTCCTGTGACCCCCTGAGGCAGGAAGACTAAGAGCTTTAGGCTAGCCTCAGCTACATGGCAAGCCCAAGGCCAGCCTTGAATACTCAAGACCGTCTGAAAAATAAAAAGGAAGCCAAACAGCAGCTTCATCCTTCAGCATGCTCAGGTTTAAATCACTCTTGAGGCTGTTCTTTCATGCCCTGTCCCACCATCAGCAAATTCCAAGACTCTACCTGGAATTCCCTGGATTCCCCACCCCACTGCTCACTGCCCTGGTCTGGTCACTGCTAGGTAAAGACTGGACCAAAGCAGTTCCCATCATTGCCTTTTCCCTCCCAGTCATGACAATCAGGGGAACTGGTCCCCTTGCTCCCACCATCTCTTCTGTGTCTGGCAGTGTGCACTGGAATGGAGATCCTCCCAGCCCCCATTGTCTGAACTCGGTCACTCCGATGCTCAAAACTGCCCAGGGGTTCCAGGTTTCTTGTCTGGTAAAAGCCATAGTCCTCTTGGGGATACCCAAAGCCTTGCAAGACCTGACCCTATCCCTCCGACGGCATGTCCTACACGAATCCCCTCTCTCTAGAGTCCAGGGATGAGCCAGATGTGCTTTTCCCTCTTTGAAGCTTCCTCTGCTGGCACACTCCTCTCCCCGTCTGGGCTTAGTTCAAGGGCCTCTTCCCTGCCTGTCCTGGGTAAGGTCTCAGCCTCGCTGCTCTGGCTGCTCCCCAGCCTTCTTTGGATTTATTCTAGCCCTTTCTGTCATCTGCTTATCGTGCATCTTCCTAGAACAGTGCTCCCTAGGGCCCGAGAAACAGGCAAGGTCTGACTTAATGTACAAATTGCCTGTAGAGAGCTCATTTGCAGCTCAGGCTTTCAGAAGATACCAGTGTTTTGTGTGAAGGGATTTCAGGAAGGCCCTGGAGGACATCGGGAAACTTGAGCTAGTCACTGTCCACCCAAGGATGCTCTGGGGACCGCGCTCTCTCTTTCTCTTCTTCCTTCCTCCCCCACCTTTCTTTTTTAGATTTTTTGAGATAGAGTCTCACTTTGTAGCCTAGGATGGCCACAAATCTGTGCTCCCCTGCCTCTGCCTCCTTGAGCACTGGGGTTACAGGCAACAACTTCCTTTTTGGGGAGTGGGTATTTTCAGGATCACTTACCTTAGAGCTTGGAGACAGAAGAATCTCATGAGCAAAGAAATCCCCCTTTCCATCCCTCCCACAATTCCATATCATTGGGAGTCTATTGGGCCTTGGGAGGTTGTCTAACCTGGCATTTTCCGGTGAATTTGCTGAAACATTTTCCGATACCAGTCTCTGGGGCTGTCAACACTCTGAGATCAGAAAAATAAAATCAGGCCTCCCTGCTCTCCCACCGTCCTCGGGCCTCCCTGCGCACCCATCCTTCCCAAGGACAAACCATGAGGGCTTTCCCAACAAGAACTTTCTCTGGGCACCTCAAAATCCATAGCAGTGGCTGGAGTCTGGGGAATGTCTCTGATGGTGCTGTGTGTGTGCGCCAAGTGCATACCCCTGTGCTCGTGCATTTGGTCTATTATTGCTTGCCACCATATTATTTTTTTACATTTCTTTCATTTATTATTGGGGGTGGGATGTGCACATGTCACACTCATTTGTGGAAGCCAGAGGACGATTTACAGGAATAGGTTCTCTCCTGCTATTGTACGGGTCTGGGGTTCAAATTTAGGTCGTCAGGAATGATGGCAGCGCTTTTATCCACTTGAACCATTTTACCAGCTCTCTACCTAATTTATTTTTTAAGGATTTTTTTTAATGTACATGAGTATTTTACTTGCATCCTCAGAGGTCAGAAGAGAGTGTTGGATTCCCTGCAACCAGAGTTGTGAACTACCATGTGGGTGATGTGGAGAGCAAACCCTGTTAAGGACTGGGAAGCAAACCCTGGTCCTCTGCAAGAAGTTCGTAATCACTAGCCATCTCTTCAGTCCTTTATTTTTATTTTATTTTATTTTTGAGACAATGTTTCACTAGGCAGCTGTCTGGGAACTCACTCTGTAGACTGGGCTGACCTTGAAGTTACAGAGATCCTCCTGCCTCTGCCTCCAGAGTGCTAGGATTAAAGGCACCTGGTTCAGGCTCTCTCACTGAACCTGGAGCTCATTGTTTCCTGTAGCCTGGCTATCCAGGAAACCGTTGGGATCTGCTATCACCCTACCCACAGATTTGGGACTACAGACACATGGCAGGACCTAGCTTTAGTAGAGTTATGTGGCTGGCGTTCTACCCACTGAGCTTTCTCTCTAGATCCTTTTGTGGCAACTTTCATGTGGTACGTTGTGTGTGAACCAGATACACTCGATTAGTGCATAGGATGGTGCCCCTCCACTGTGAGATGTGAGACATAGAGTGATTCGCATTTTTCTTGTGTTTTTACAATCTTGTGTGCATGCACAGCACGTGCCCATGAATACATGTTTGTGTGGGTGTAGGTGTGGTTGTGTGTGTGTGTGTGTGCGCGTATACATATGGAGGCCAGAGGTCAACCTCAGCTATTATTCCTCAGGCACTGTCCACTTGTTTATTTTGTTTTTGAGACAGGGTTTCACTGTGTAGCCCTGGATATAATTCACTCTGTCGACCAGTCTGGCCTTGAACTCAAAGATTTGCCTGCCTCTGCCTCCCATATGCTGGGATTAAAGGTGTGCATCACTATAATAACCAAAAGGTGTGCATCACTATAATAACCAGCTTGTCCTCTTGTTTTCTTGAGACAGTCTCTCTCAATGGCCTGGAACTCATCCAGTGAGCCCCAGAGATCCTCCTGTCCCAGCTTCCCAGTGCTGAGATTATAAGCATGTGTTACTATGCCCACTGTTTTTTTTTTAAAGATTTATTTATTTATTATGTATACAACATTCTGTTTCCATGTATATCTGCACACCAAAAGAGGGCACCAGATCTCATAAGGGATGGTTGTGAGCCACCATGTGGTTGCTGGGAATTGAACTCAGGACCTCTGGAAGAGCACCTCTGAGCTATCTCTCCAGCCCCACCATGCCCACTTTTTAAAAAGAATTAATTTACTTTGATTTTTAAATTCAATTAAAAATTTAATTTAAAATAACTTAATTTAAAATTTAAATAATAATAAATATTATATTATAAGTAATAAAATATTTAAAATTTTAAATAATTTAACTTTTTTTTTAAATTCCAGGACTTCCGGGTATTGGTGGCACATGCCTTTAATCCCAGCACTCGGGAGGCAGAGCAGGCTTTGTGAGTTTGAGGCCAGCCTGGTCTCCAGAGCAAGTGTCAGGATAGGCTCCAAAGCTACACAGAGAAACCCTGTCTTGAAAAACCAAAAAAAAAAAAAAAAAAAAAAAAAAATTCCAGGGACTAGAATTCAGGTCCTTGCGCTTGTATGGCAAGCACTATACTGGCTGAGCTCTCTCCTCAGTCTTATTTCTATATTCCTTTTTTGTTTTGTTTTGTTTTTGTTTTTGTTTTCTGAGACTGGGTTTCTCTGTGTAGCTTTGGAGCCTATCCTGGCACATGCTCTGTGACCAGGCTGGTCTCGAACTCACAGAGATCCACCTGCCTCTGCCTCCCAAGTACTGGGATTAAAGGTGTGTGTCACCAACACCCAGCTTCATTTCTATATTCCTGATGCTTCTACAGCAATCATGTTTCTATACAAGGAAACAAAAGCAAAACTGTAGGGAGAGAGGTATTTTACCCACCACATCTGGCCCTTACAAAGCAGGCAGGGTATGTGACTATCAGTGAATATGACTGGTCCCAAGATATGATGGCAAATGGATGGTCAGGGCCCCAGGAGTCCTGGTGGAATACAGGATCCTTCCCTGCCTGCCATGGCATGAGGCAGTCTTGCTCAGGACTCACTCAGCCAGTAAATGGGTAGCTGTTCTATGGGTGCTATGCCAGGCCATTGGGATACAAAACTAAGGCATCCCTGCTG
The DNA here is from genome assembly GCF_003668045.3 of Cricetulus griseus. Lineage (NCBI taxonomy): Eukaryota > Metazoa > Chordata > Mammalia > Rodentia > Cricetidae > Cricetulus > Cricetulus griseus. The sequence goes on from NW_023276807.1 coordinate 224,866,879, forward strand.
GGTTCAGCCCTTAAAGTGGTAGCTTTGCAAATTTAAGATCTGTAACATATAACCCCTGACTCAGACACACAAGGTGTGGGCATGGCCTTCATGCTCACCTCTATTATACTCATAGAAATGGAACTTAGGAGGGTCTCTGGGCCCCCTCTATCTGTGACCCCCAGCCCTGGACTCACAGATCGGGGGGCAATGGGCATGCCGCTCTCATCCACGGGCCCGATTCCCTCGTACTTCACCCAGCGCTTGTCCCGTCGCTTGTTGTCCTTGGTCCATGTGGCTGACCAGTTCTGGGCATGCTGGGAAGCAGGTTGCTTTGGGCTCACAGAGGGCCGGTTCCCAGGCCCTGGCCAGGTCTGATACCATGCTGGGTCTGTGAGAGGCATGTAAGGACATTAGCTGAAAGGCATGGGTCCCTACCTGACCTTGTTTGTCTCCTCAGAACATGGATCCCTCTGAGTTCAGTTCCAACCCCTCCTCAGCTGGCTGTGTGATGGATGCAGACTCCACAAACCTCCCCATCCCAGAAGTGCCCCGGGCTTCCACTTGTTTGGTTCTTAAAAACAAATTTTAAAAGGATTTTGTCTGGAGCAAAGGATTTTTTTTTTTTTTTTTAATGTATCCCTACCCAATTCTGTTTTCCCAGGACTGTCCTGAGAGTTTGCAGAAGGAGGGCTGGGAATCATTATTTCTAGTAAATGCTGGGGACATCCCAGCTAGGGTGTGGCAAGACAATGATTCTGGGATGCAGGACAGTTGGTGGGGGAAAGGGATTGGACAGACTCAGACTAAAATTCTGACTCCAGCTCTGCTATCTACTGGCTATTTAAGTTGAGGCTCATCAATCGCCCTCATGGGGCTTCAGTTTCTACAAGTATAAAAGAAGGGTGATTTCCAGCAAAGCCTTCTAGTCTGTGTCACTGTACCCAGCATGTACAGACAATGACCCTCAGAGAGGTCAGGAACTCATTCCCCAGGCATGTAGTCTGGGTCCCCAACTCCCCCTCCCCAGAACACTTTATTTCTAATGGCATAAGTGCTTCAGGGCCAGATGGCCTAGGGTGTGAACCTCAATGCAACCTCATCTACTCTGAGCTGAGATGGATGGATTAGATGAGGTAAGGCTTATGAAATAAATGTCTGTAGCTCGCTGCCCTGCTGTACGTGTTCAATAATCACTTGTTAAATGACTGAGGCCCATTGCACAGTGTCTGACTCAGGGGAATGAATGCTCAATAAAGGATGCCATCTCTCTCAGGGATGAATTGTACTAAGGAATCCCCAGAAGCTCAGAGACCTTAGGGCCCAGATGGGCAGGCTCTAAAGCGTGGCATCCCCCATGTCCTTTTGGGTTGCACGAAGAGTCCTGAATGTCTGGAGGGGGCAGTCCCTGTTCATTCTTAGGCTAGCACTTCTCACCCTCCCATTTGAATCATTGGCCCTGTTACAGTTCCCTTGACCCCTAAGGCCATGGCTCCCTGAACACATCCTTCCCTTGTCAAGAGGGAGGGAAGGGCTGTGTCAGCCTGTTCTCTCTTCAAGGTTCCTTTCTCAGGATAAGCATGCTCACTCATAGAACCCTAAGTTGAATTCACAGTTGCCCGGGGGAACTTCTCATGGCCTTGAAAGATTCATTCCCTTCTATCTGGCATGGGGGATTTGCCCCCTTCCCATACATAAGGTTCCCAGAGCAGATCTTCCCAAGCAGACCCACCTGGATTCTGGAAACCATCTCTCCTGGGTGGGGCATAGCCATTGCACACAGTCCTGGGCGCAGGATCATGGAACTGGAAATTAAGGGTGTTGGAGCCACCATTATGGATCACGGGCACCTATGGAGAGGGGCCAGGAGTGGCAGGATCAGGGCCCAGAGGTTCCACTGGAATGGGAAGGGATGGAAGCCAGGGCATAGCCATAGTCTAGCCTCCTGGGGAAGCCATGGAGGCTCTCTGGTGCTTTCCTTTGACTGTCTTCTCTCCTTACACTTTCTGTCCTTGCTCCCTCATTGGCCTGCTAGTGTCCCCATCAACTAGCCCACCAGTGTACCCTTTTCCTTGCTGTTCACTCACCCTTGTCCCCCGGGGGGGTGAGCCTATAGGGGCTCGGAGGTGGCCAGGAATGAAGTCGTCCAGACTGAGCCCATCAGGGAGGCCTTGCATGCTTGGATCAAGGTTGGAAGACACAGGATGTGCCAGCTGCTCCTTCGTGTGTACTCTGCAGGGAAGGAGGAAGGAAGAGAAAGCCTTGCTGAGCTGGACTGCCTGGGTCCTCTTGACTCAACCCATGGGTGGGGGAGGAAGGTAGGTGGTGGGAGGGGATTATGGTCAGCTGGGTGGGAGCTCAAGGGCCCAGGAAACAGGCAGCTTTGGGCACCAGCCTGCAGGCTGCCAGTGCAGACTCCCAGAGGCACAATAGACTGCTTGTTAGGCCCAGGGCAGGAGCTCTGGGTGGGAGTGGGGGAAGGGAAGCCAGGCGAGGAGGAGGATAGGGAGGCTGGCCAGGACCAGGCCTGCGGCCTGCTGACCACCCCTCTGGGGCTCTCTGTGCCAGGAGAGCCAGCTTCCCTAGAGGGAAGGCACAGGGGAACTGGGGCAGCTAGCACAGAGAACCTGGGCACGGGACTTTGGTTCCATTTTTCTGCCGCCCTTATGCCCTGGGTAACATCTGCTTGCTCATAGGCACAAGGGCAGCCAACATCAAGGCCACCTACCTGCTGACCAAAGGAAGCAGCCAGCTGTGCCCTTATCACTACTAGGGCCAAGGAGAGCATGGGAAGCATTGCCAGGCAGGGCAGCCACTCCTTCTGGGATCAAGGGACAGCGGGCTACCTGCTGGCCTCCTGTACAGATCACAGCTCCAGAACACTCAAGGCCAGTGGTAGATGGATAGAAAGCAAAGCCGCAGATGACAGCACAAGAGGACCTTCTCGTGCCCTGGGAGTAGTGCTGAGTTCTGGAAGCCGCTCTCTTGCACACTGACAAACACTCCCCATACCCATTCTCCCTGGCTGACAGCATCATGCCTGACAAGCCAGTAGGTTGTTCTGCTTCACTCAAGGGTCAGCGTAAGGGAGCAGGAGTGCAGAGCCCCTGGGAGATGAGCAAAGGGGGACCCAAAGGTGGGTACAAGAGGACAAAGAGGTCATGGTTCAAGGGCACAAAGAGCTTTGGTGCCCAGAGAGCTGCGGGACAGAATCTGTGCCGGTTCATCTTCATGGCTGGGTGAGGCCCTGGGGAAATAAACTTACACTACCTTTTGGACTGGGCCAAGTCAGGCTTGTATGTGCTTGTGGAGTTTGTGGCAGCTTCAAGCAAGGACACCAGATACCTCAGGAGGTGCATTGTGTGTGGTAGAATATGTTCAGTGCTATGACTATGACTTTCGGGGTGGGGTGGGGTGGGGTGGAGAGCAGGGTGGATCATGTGAGCCGCATGGAAGTTAAGATGAAAAGCATGTCAGCTGGAGTGTGTGCAGCAAGCAGTCATATGAACAGCGTTAGATTGTGGGGGACGGAAGGGATGGAGATGGACAACAGAGGCTCAGTTCCTGCTCAGGCATTGGCAAGGATACAAAGGAGGCGAGGAGTAGCACCCTCTCTGGTCTGCCTTTGTGGAGATTTCTCCTGACATTTGAGCAGCCTTTTGGGGACCCAGCCAACCCCTGAGTTTGTGGATAGGGGAGGTTGAGTCTGCAAGAGGTGCAGCCCACCAGCTGGATCCAATCAGAGCGCTTACCAAAAGCCAAACATACAAATACACCCCAGTTCCTGCTGCTTGGCCTTCCTCCAAGGGAAAGCGAGGCAAGGCAGGATTGAAGACCAAAGAGGCCTGGGCAGACAGACTAGTGTAGCCCTCCCACTCCCTGCTGGGCTGATGGCTTGAGGCCAAGTTGCCTTAAACATCAGCAGTTGCACCCATCAGCTGACAGGCTTTCCTTCCCTAATGTTAGTGTCCCACCCAGTGTTCTCTCTAGGGATGACAGTTCAACCCCCATCACCACCTGTTTTTGGGAGCTGTAAACTCTGGGATACCTCAATCTGCTCCTCTCCACTCAGCTCCATGTAAAAGCACTCCTGAAAATACACAGGGGTAGGATGGGGCCGGAAGATGGTCCTGATTTTTTCTCCCTGCAGGCCTGCCTGTAGACATTAGGCAGAACATAAGGAGACAGAGGCCTCCTGGAGAATTGGTCCCTATCTAGCATAGAACAGGTTTCTGTCGGGACACCCATAGTGAGTTCCCAGAATTCAGGCAGCCCCTGCACCCAAGCAGCTCTCTCCAAAGTGCTGGAAAAATGAAGTACGTTAGGTTTGGTAGACTCCTTCCCACTTCAGAGTGAGGCCCCGACAGTGGGGACTCTGCCCTCTGCTTTTCCGGGTCTTATCAAACTACAGTTCCCCACAGACAGGGTCAGGGTTTTTCAAGTTTGCCTTTTCTAGATTGCAGGCAGTGGGACTTCTTCACACAACCTCAGAGATCGGGACCGTGGGGGAGGGGCTCTATGCCTTCTGCTCCTGTCCATCCCAAGCTGTGTCTTGCCTCTTTCCTGCCGCTTCGCTTTCCCGCACCTACCTTCCCCGGGCGAGCAGGTGGGCGGGCTTGGGATGCCCAGGAGGGCAGGAGCATCCCAGCCGGCTCCTGCCTGGCGCTGCCGCGGAGAGCCCTCAGGGAAAGAGGGCAGGGAGAAGTGCTGGCTGTCGCGGCCCTCGTGACCTGTCAGGATGCCCAACGAGGAAGAGGGAGGCCGAGGTGGCGCGCACGCAGCCAGGACCCTGAGAGTACTGCGGCGGGAGGAGTTTGGGTCTCGGATCTGGACTGTGAGCCCCGGCTGTGCTGGGGTGGAGTGGAGGGGCCGGCTGGCTACTCCCTCCCTCACTCCCGCAAGTGCCCTCTGTCCAGCAGCGCGCCACGGGGACGCTGTGGCCCCTTGCCCAAGGGGCCGGGCCGGCCAGGAGGCGGCGCCGGGAGGGGCCACCGAGGGTCCCAGGGGAACCCGCTGGGTTTCCCAGATGCCTACCCTGTCCCCCACCGCAAAGCTGGTGTCGGAAAGGGGCGGGCGGGCTGGTGGGGGCCACTCAAAGTTTCCAATGACATTTCCAGGGTGTGGGAAGCGAGCTGTTCTGCGGAGCCAGGACAGAGGGCAGGAGTGATAGTGCCAGAGCCCGGGTGGAGCCAGCATTAGATACGCAGCCCTCAGCCTGAGAGAGGCAGGAGACAGGCCCGGAGGCAGACAGGCTGGGACCGAGATAAGGGAGCCCCACAGGCAGGGTGGCCTAGAAGCGATGGCAGCGCCCACTTGGGGAGAGAATTTGTGTCTGTCTAAGCGTTTGCCAGGCGTTTGCAAACACGGGTGACCTGGCAAGAGTGAGGCTGCTCACCAACGTGCAAAGTTTAGGGAGGAAATTGTCCTAAGAGAGCCAGCGGCTCCCTGTACGTGCCGCAGCACTCAAGAGGATAAGGGTGGGGTCCCCTGGGTGGGGATGAAGTTAGGAGGGCCTTGGTGTTCCCATTCACCGTATGTTTTGATCCTGCTTTTCCGCTGTTCCTGCGGTGCTGACGCTGCTGACACGGATCCCAAGGACACCGCCCACTGGCTGCCCTCTCTCCTCCCCCTCCTCCTCCAGTCTCTTGGCTGACAAGGGCCATGGCAAATGTTTACTGACGATGGAGAAACCCTGGAGTACTTCTATCCCGTGACTCACTCCTGGGATACCCAAGTCCCCAATAAACCAACCAGTAAAAATGGTTTCCAATCCACTTCAGCTAGGTTCTGGGTATGGTCAGTGATCGGCGCCTGAGCCACCCTGAGTTTTAGTGGTTTTCAAGCACACAACAACCCCTAGCGTTCTCTGCTCTTGTTAGCTTCACATTTCTCCAATTGTGGGGAAAGAGCTGTTTGTGCTGTCCTTAGGAAACCTAGGCCAAGGAACAGCACAAGAGATGAACGTGCTAGGGCTCCAGTGGGTGGGGATCTTAAGGAGTTTCGCAGGCCTCCACAGATACAAACCTGCTAACTCTCCAACTCTCCAACTCTCAGTGGTGAGGTATTTTAACAAAGGGAGGTATTGCACAGTGCAGGACGGCTAAATGAGATGTCCTATGAGGCCTCTAGAGTATATCCACCTGCCTTTGTAAGAAAGCTGAAGGAAGAGGGTCGGGAGTGGGTTACAAGGCCCACAGAAGGGACTTCAGGAGTGGAGGAGCTCTGAGATCCTCTTGGAGGTCTGGCAGCAGAATACTGCCCCTCTGAAGCTGGAATTGTCTATCCATCTCAGGGAAGCTGCCTCTTCCTCCCTGTGGGATTAAAAGTACTACCCATTTCCCTCTTTCAAGTTTTCCCACCTGTCAGGGTCCTTGGGACTAAGAAGGGCCACATCGCTTTCATTGTCTTCCTTGTTCTCCAAAGATGACGGAGCTGAAGATCTTCCAAGTCCAGGAATCCTGGCCATCCCCACAGCAGCAGCGAACTTCTTAGGCTCTAGGGCTCTGACCTGGACTCCAAGATAAATATTTAATGTAGAAGGTGCCGCTGAGCTGCCAAAGGTCCCAGTTTCCTGTTTCTCACAAGAGGAGGTACAGCCATGGGCGAGGAGCTGAGGACTAGCTACCAGTCCCATCACTATGGGAATGGGGAGTCCAGTAAACAGTCTTAGAGGATGCATGTGGGGAGGGAAGGGGTGGTGTACTGGAGAGCTGAGCTTTTTGCTTAGAGCCTCAGCTTTGCCTGGCCACTCAGGCTTGGGCCATTCAGGTTGGAGCCCACTGTGTATCCGATGGCCTCACAAACACAGGATGCAGGATTGCTAGGGCCACAGGTCAGAGAAATCCATGGAAACTTGTATGATGCCTCCTTTTCTATCCATATTTAGGAATAATTCCTCCTCTTTTAAGAAGAGTAAAGAGAAAAATGTAGCAAGGTTCTGAGATTGGACTAGGAGGCAGGTGTCTGGTTTCCCTACTCCTCCCCCAGCTCACTGCAGCCTGCCTGACTCACACAGCTGGGCAGCTTCCAGTGGCATAGCAGAGCCAGGTAGCATTGTCCCAGAGAGTACAGCCCTGGTTAGCATGCCGTCCTCTATTTCCTCCTGTCTAAAAGGGACCTCCTTCTCTGTTGGTCTGCTGCCTGCACAACTCTGGCATGGCCTTGGGTCAAGGACGGAGGTGGGGGGTGGTTCCACAGCCACCTGAGCCCATGTAAACACAGTTACGTAACTGGTCTGCTTTTCCTAGCTATCTGATTCCAGTCACTGGGAGCCTCACCCAGCCCCAGGCAGCCAATTCTGTTCAATGCACACACACCCCCACCCCACCCAGAACTCTGTCCAATGCCACCAACTCAAAACGCCATTAGTCAAGTGACTACCAAATAGTGCTGAGGAGAGTCTACCATTTGGATGAGTCACACTGACATCTCTGCTGCATGTCCCTGTGCTCCATGTTAGCTAGAAAAGCACCTGCTAGTTCCTTCCCCGGGACGGTCTTCAGTCCATTCTTCAGGCAGGCCCTCACATCCATTTTGATTTGTGCTCCTAAAAGAGTGTTTTCTTTCTACAGACCAGATGGGAGTAGGCAAGGACATGCAGACTGCTCAAGAGGGGACCACACTCGTAACCCAACAGGGAGGAACTGGAGCCAGGTCACCATGGATATACTAGCACAGAGCTGGACTCAGTTTCACCCCTGGGGGCATCTCCTGATTCCAGCTCCTGCTGTGCTGCCAACTAAGCTCTATCAATGGCCCCACATATGCCAACCACTCATGGGAACAGGGGCAAACAGGCAGGAAAGTGAAGTGACCCACTTTGGGGCTCCATGGACTGTCTTGCACACTGGCCTATCTGGAAGTCTGCAGTGTTTGTTTGTTTGTTTTTGTTTTGATTCAGTCATGGCAAAATGAAAGGATTCTGAGTGAAAAAAACAAATGAACAACAAAAAACCCACAATACAGGTCAAGGATTTTCAGTGTCAGGCCTGGCAGCCAGGACAGGTATGGAAAAGCCAAGAGGCTGAGGATTTCAGGCCTATCTTGCACAAATATTTTCATAGCACACATAAGAGGCACCTCATGGCTCTCAACATCTAAACCCCAAAGGCTGTGGAAAGAAGCAGTCCTTGCCCAGTTTATCCAGCCTGTCCTCCAGGAGGCATGGACACTGACTGATATATTCCCCATGTGTTCCTTTCCATGGGTGAACAAACAGATGCCATGGGCAGGCAAGATGCCTCTAAGAAGGGCCAAGCTAGACAGACTTCCTTCAGTTCTTACAAAAGATGAAAAGAACAAGTTGTCAGCTCTTAAGAAAGCAGAGTTTACAGAGGAGGATAAATGAGTGGTGACCTCAGAGGGAACACAAGCCAAGTCAGCTCAGCCACAGACAAGGGCACAGAACCAGGGGCTGGAAAATTAGGTCTGCCTCAGCCTTCCCTTCCAGCTCAGGTAAACTGAGATAAGGAAGACAGAGGGCTGATTGGCTGGCCAGAGGGTACCATGAGGTAGAGTGCTGGTCTCCAAACAAAGCCTAACCTGTCTTTCTGCCTCCTAGCACTGTATGATCAACTGTCTCCATTGCACGAGCATTAAGACTTAATTTATCCTCAAGTAACCAACCTACTGTTGAGTAAGCAAATTTTTAATAAAATCTTGAGTTGTGATCTTTAAAAAAGCAAAGAAGAAAGGAAGGGAGGAAGGAAGGAAGGAGAGGAGGAGGAAGAAAAAGAAAGATGATGAAAGATAAAAGAAAAGGACGAAGAGGAGGAAGAAGAGAAAAGAAGAAGAAGAAGAAGAAGAAGAAGAAGAAGAAGAAGAAGAAGAAGAAGAAGAAGAAGAAGAAGAAGAAGAAGAGAAAAGCCATCTAACTACCCATAGCAGACAACAAAGTAGGGATTAGATTCTGACCTAGCAGGGGTCAATGTGACTCAGTGTTTCATCTTCTTTCCTAGGCTCTTAAGCAGCTTCCCACGACTCTGTAAATAAGGGCAAACATTACCTCATCTCACTGGGGCTTTATCTGAGGGATAAGGCCACTGTTAGCTCAGGATGTCACTGGGGTAACAGAACATAAAATGTACACTTGGCTTTTGTGCAGTTAAAAATAGGGGCTCATTTTTCTGGTCTGAAAATTGCACACTGTGGCTGTATTTGATGTCAATGTTGCAATTTGGGTCCAGCAGACCTAGATTTAGCCTTTCCACCTCTGTTGTCACAATCTTTCCAAGTCCCTCTCCAGGGCCCCAGCCTTTCCCTATCTCCAGCCCCAAGCTGTGCAGCGATGCTTATCTGCTCTTGGGACATTCAGAGCCCCTTGGGATCTATGTGCTTTTCAGAGGACTCCAAGGCTGGTCTGGTCCTTCCTTCTACGCTTGGTATCACAACTCTCCATCAACTCCCTTCTGGCTTCTGAGTTTTCCCAGGCTGGAATCCACCCACATCTATGGTTAAGATCATATGAAAACTTATTAAATGACAATTGCAAAAGCAAAACATATTTTGTGCTTTGCAGACTATGTTTTCTGGGTTGTCATTTTTTTTTTTTTCAAATGTCAAAGAGGGGCCTCTGCTGGAGAGGTCACAAAAGGATCAGGGATGAGAGCCAGTTAGTGGTGGGCTTAATTCCAGGAGGGGGCAAGAGGTAAAGCAAGGGGGTTCATGTGGGAAAAAGCAGAAACTCAGAAGAGGTCATTAGAGAGTTAACTATGGCTGGGGTGTCGGGGGGGGGGGGGAGACCATACCAGGCTTTCCCTCGTCTCTGGACTTATTACCTGGGTCAGAGCCAAATGATAAGTGCTTCTATTAAGAAATCAAGGAAATAAAGACACAGGGAGTCAATGAAATTATCCTTCAATTTTCAAGGGCATTTTCTTCTTTTAATCTTAAAGATGACTTCCAATATACAGTAAGAAAGTTCTTACAAAAGTTTTATTATTCACAGACTTATTAATGTCTCCTGTTGATAAGTAACATTTCCACAACTGTCTTTAATGTAACAGAAAGCAAGAGAACACAGGTAACCTCTAAGCACAAGCAAATAGTCCATCCTTCAAGAGAGCCAACAGCTAGACTGGCATGTGTGACTGCCTCATCACCTAGGCAGCAAGACCAGGGCCCCACCAACCCTGGAGAAGGTTGGTTGACACTCCTATCAGGAAGAAGAGCTATGGGTTAGAATGCCAGTAAGGAACACAAGGAGGTCCCGATGGCATCTTTATAAAAGTTCGGGGACAAATGAAAACACATTTTCTTTTTCTCTTGTTTTAAATGCAGGTTTTCAGTATGTAGCCCTGGCGAACCTGAACTCACTGTGAGATAAGGCTGGCCTCAAATCTGCCGTGATCATGTGCCCATCCCAAGTCTGATCTTATCACCACAAATCAATGTCTGGTTGCCTGTTTCTAATCACGTGCACTTCACTTTGATATGCCCCCCAAAACCAAAAGGACATGGGCAGGATACTTGGAACACTGTGGAGAGGAAGTGAAGGGAATGTGGGCAGGGACTTACAGGCAGGCAGTGTGCGTGGCTCTACTTCAGAGCTGCACAGAGGGATGGTCATGTCCACGTCCTTGCTGCTTGATCTGAAACCACCTAGACTTGGCATACAAGTGTTGACGATGGATAACCCTGGCTCAAACAAAGGTGTTATTTAGCACGTCTTGCCACGGTTGCTGAGGCATGAGGCCAAGGCCTCCCAGGAGGGAATATGCTCCCAGTATCATCTTTACCTTTGTGACTGCATAGATGAAGGCAGCTAACACTGACCCCATTCACTTTGGCTGGCTAGATAGGGGCAGGGCAGCTCCCAAGTCCCAATGTCATGTAGTTTCCCCTCTCAAACTCAATGGCACAGAGCTCTATTGTTAACACAGCTCACTGCTGGCATCCAAGATAAGAGGATTGTCCCTGTCCTTTGGCTGAGCAGCTTTCTTCTCTACACACATCTGTTCTTTCTTATGGCTTTCCTACGAGCTTCTGACCATGGCAAGAACTGAAAGGGATTCCTCCATGTGACCCAAACCCTCCTCCTCAATGTCTCGCTGGCCCATCCTGGCTGCTTTTTACACCAGTCTAACAGACTACAGGGAAGATGGGATAGCTGTCAGACGAGGTCAAACCCCGTGGTTAAATCCACAAGCAATCTAGCAAACTGTAGCCTCATACCCAACACTGAGCTCTACGTCCACTCTTCGTCTGGAATTGTTTTCTGCCTGGAGTGGGAAAACTGAAAGCAAGAAACCTGGGTTCCACCGTTACCATAACAGCTAGGTTAAATACTGGGATTCTAGAATGCTACATCAACAAATCTTTACTGGTTAGGAAATTATCTTCAATACAAACATTGGGTGGAAAAATCAGATGATCACTAATATGAAGGAAACTAAGAATTGTCAGTGTGGGGCATGATTTTCCTAAACTAATATAACTGAGTGGTCATTCAGATTGGCCAGCATAGACTTAATTCTCTAGAGTGTGAACTTTACAGATATTTGTAGATATGATACAGGCAACACTTGGGAGATCAGCTAGAAGATTTACATAAGGCAGAGGGAAGGAATTTGGGCTTCCTCATTTCAAGTCTGGAGAACTCTTGCACAATGGCTGTAAGGCAGAAACCCAGCTGCATCTCTCTCACATGACTTAGGATATTTTTCTTATATACACCAGCTGCCTCAGACTTGCTGTTTGAAAGCCACATGGAGAAAAATAACTAAGGGATAATGCCAAGGCTGAAAGGGCCTCAAAGCTACTCCATTTTCTGAAACCCTACCTCTGCTCCTTAATGTCATCAAATGTTTTTTTCTACTGACCAAACCAACAGGGTTTTTTTCCTTTCCCATTCTGAAATGTCAGGAAATCTTTCCTAAGTTATCAGAAAAGAAGTGTTTGCTAGTGAGAGAAACTTGCTTCATTGAGTAGCAAGCTACTCTGGAAGAAGAGAAAAAAGGCAACGATGAAAGAAAGTGGTAGGTGGGAACAATGCCGACATTCCATGACAGTCTGACACCTCTGTTCCTAGGCTAGAAGCCACACTCAAGACACCTTGTGTGTCAAGCTATGTATGCTTTGATGGTTAATGTCCAGTGACAAGAGGTATCTGTCACCTTGAGATTTCATTGTGCCACACTACTAAGGAACCCCCGGCACATGCACACACATACCATGGATGCGCACACATGTATTATTCTGATTTTGATCAGAACACAGATTAAAAAGGGATGTTCTCTTGGTATCAGATAGATTTTCAAATTCCCATTTAAAAAATTAGTCTTTGGTAAGTGTAAAGCTTCATATGTATATTTTTAGCCACAGCTGGGAAGCCCTGTCTGTGTGGAATATTTTAAACTGGTGCTTCAGAAGTTTGCAAAGGAGTGCTCTGCATTCCTGGAAAACTGCTTTAGGAAGTGGGTTTCTGTAATTTTTCTGGATGGGAGAAGTTTCTGAAAAAGAAGGTCCCTGTGGACCTAATGTGAAAACTGAGTAAGAGGGAAGTGTTTTGGGCATCTTTAGAATATAAGGGAAAGAGCCGGACAGTGGTGGCACACACCTTTAATCCCAGCACTCGGGAGGCAGGCGGATCTCTGTGAGTTCGAGGCCAGCCTGGTCTCCAGAGCAACTGCCAAGATAGGCTCCAAAGCTACAGAGAGAAACCCCCTCTCGAAAAACCAAAAAAAAGACTATAAGGGAAAGAAGGGCTTTGAAAACCCCAACACTGTAGAGCTTTGCCAGCAGTTAAAATAGAGTGGTGGCTCTGTGCAAATAGGGTAGGCATCCAGGAGGAGCATTTGTTCAGATTATATTTGGAAAGATGTTAAAAACTTCTAATGAAGTTTAAAGTGAAGAAACAGCAGCTATTACAACATATGCCTAAGGCTGTCCAAATGGGCCTGGGAACTGTCTGTGGTCCCTGGGATTTGCAGAACTTCTTCCTCTGCCTGCCCACAGGGTCCTTAGGAGTGAGGGACTCCACCAGTGGACCGTGTGTTACGATAGGATCTATCCTAAGAGTGACTTTTGTGGGTAGCTTCTAAAAGAAAGGGTCTTTTCTACCACTGGGATCTGGGGAGAGAAAAGTATAAGGTACAAAGAAACGACAATCCAAGAGGATAGCTACTCAGGCCTTCCTGTCTCTTCTCTGACTTACTTAACTATAAGAACAGTTAAGATCCTTCTTCCTCCACAGTGCCCTCTCCTGCCTCCCATAAGACAGGGGCTCATCTAGCCCAGGTTGGCCTCAAACCCCATTCTTCCTCTCCTTTTTTGAGACAGGGCTTCCCTCTGGCTGTCCTGAAATTCACTTGGTAGACCAGGCTGGTCTCGAACTCAGAGATCCACCTGCCTCTGCCTACTGAATGCTAGGATTAATGACATATGCCACCATGACTGGCTGAGATAAACATTATTTTATTCTTTTAAATTTAAAGAATATGTGTATATGTGTGAGCCTGTATATGTGTGTACAGTGCCTATGGAGGCCAGATGGGAATAACAAATCTCCTGGAGATTATTTATGTGTATTCTACAGTGCTTGTATGATGCTCAGGACAACTTCTGTGAGCTGGTTCTCTCCTTCCACCATGTGGACCCTGGGGATCAAACTCAGGTCATCAGGCTTAGCCATCTCACTAGCCCACCCTCATTCTTACTTTTTAGGAAGAACTTTATTAGAACACATTAAAATGTGTGGATGAACAGCAGAGTACTTCCATAGCATGTGTGAGGCATGGGCTCAATCCCATGTATCACAAACAAACAAACAAACAAAAACCCCACAATCACAGAACTCAAGAGTCCAAAAGTAAATTATTGTGGGAAACAGTCCCATCTAGATCTTAAAATCACTTGGTTTAAGTTGTTCTCTTGGAAGTTCAAGTTTCCCTCAGAACAGAAGCAGTTTTAGCCACTGACACCTGAGGTTTTCTTCACTGGTACCAAGCAGAAAGGGGGAAAAGTGAAAAGACACATTGGAGTTAGCAAAGTTACAAGTCTTGAAAAAAGAAATCACCTCCCCAAACAAGAGAAGGAAGGGCTAACTAAAGCCTGAGTCAGAAACCCAGGGTTGAGGTTTTCAAGTCCCTTTTTATTAGGGGAAAGTCTCCTTTATAGCACAAGATTCCAACACACACACACACACACACACACACACCAGATCCACTTCTAAAATTTGGACAAGGGGGGGGAAACAAAACAGAAGTACTTTTTATATATATTGAACATAAATTAAAAGAATTTATAAAATGGGTCTTCTTTCTTACAGAATAAATGCGACTGAATTACAGATGCACCTCCAAGTTAAGTTGTTTGAGTTGTTTCTGTTCCATTTCCAATAATAAATAAATACCATTTGATTGCATGGTTGGGACTCATCTGTGCTGCACGGGGCTCTGAGTCATTACGGGGCTTTCTTCCCATGGATGCTCCTTCGTGCAGCATGTGAGTGGTGTACCGTCTTTACCGGCCCGTCAAGTTGCCCACCCTCTTTTCGGGGTGGCATTCGCTCATTAATTCTGTCTAGACCTCGGGCTTCTTCAAAGGTTCGGATCCTGTGTGGATACCCTCTGACGGCTGCAGAAAAACAAGAGAGGGGATAGGAAGTGCTCAGGGAGGTGACAAAGTCAACAGCTTCGACCAAGTTTCCAAACACACAGCAATCCCCTAAGAACACACAGGAAGGTGGCACAGAGCACATATCTGGTGACAGGCAACATGTGATTAGTTATCTTTGTTCACAACCACTGCTTCCATACAGCTCAAAGTGTGGTAGAAACTGTCATAAGAGTAAAAATTCTGGCAAAAATAAACTTGACAAAAAAAAAGATTAGTTCTTAATTGGCCTCCGCACACCAAAACTGTTTAAGAGAAACTCATTCAATTCTAGGAAAAGGTAACACCAGGAGAGCACAGCACAGATCATTGCTTTAAGCACAAGTATCACCCTGACCACACACAAGTGACAAGAGAGTTATCTGCTCAAGACAGCTTTTTATCTTCATAGCCAGGAGCTGAACATTAGACAAAAAACCATCAGCACAGCTTCTAGATACTTCCCATCTGATTCAACTGTGAAATCTCTTTCTTGTGATATTGGGGATTGAACCCCGGGCCTCACACACCCTAGGCAAACATTCTACCCCTGAGCTACAAATCCAGCCAGATTCAATTTTGTATCATCAAAGAACGAATTCCCCTTGAATCACCTTATCTAATAAAATGACTAAATCTACAAAATACAGGTTTATCAATTCCAATGGTATTATTTAAAATATATCTCCATAGAAACAAAGATACCTTAGTTTGAATGCCTTAGGGAAATTTCAGAAATGAAGCATGTAAATCCTATCTGCTCTTGCCTCCACGCCTGCTAAGCTTTTGCATCATTAGGCAACAAAGCACGCCTATCTGCCTCTCTTAATAAGAACCGAACTACTTAAATCACTCGACTACCATCATACCAGCTGCACAAGCTTCAGTCGTTACATAAAACTGACAAACTCAGAAAGGACATAAAGTGTGACGGTCATCTGAGAGGAAGGGTGACCTGAGAGGAAGGGTGACCTTCCTCTCAGATGTGGCTCGCAGAGAGCCATCCTCTCCTTTGCTGTCACAGTTTAGAAATGCTGACGAAGCTTTGAGACTGGTGCACAGACACAGGGGCATTCCAACAGAGTGATAATGGCCATACCTTCCTGTGTCGCTTGTGCTGTGGCTGCAAGAAGGCAGGAGCAGTGGCATGCAAAAATGAAGACAGAGAAAGAGTGAGTGAACCAACAGCAATGCTGCCAGGACATACCCCAGAGTTCCCCGCTGCCAGTATACCCACCCATCATTAAGGTCAGTTCTGAGGTAAGAAGAAATTAGGGGATTCCTGCAAAGAGCTGAAGGAGGGTGTGCACATGAGGTGGGTGGATTATGTTTCTAACATTTCCGGTGGCATGGGAACGCTGCTCTCTTCATGTGAAATAGCCAGCTGCTATTTTATGTCTTGTGATCACACATCAAAATGACTTGTCAAATCAGATAATTTAACATCACAACTGTGTTTGAGTTTATAACTGCTCAGATCGTATCAGGAGAGCTGTTGCTGGGTCCTATTTAAAAAACCTGCTTCAGTTCTCAAATGACTGATGTATAATCCATCTGTCCTTAACCATTTAATAAACAACAGCAATAGGGTAGCTCCATGAATAGCTCTGGAATTTGGAAAGGAAGAAAAACAGGTTGTAAGTGAGGCGTTACTTTTGGCCTAGCGATAAAGGAGTAGGCACTGATTTGAACTCAAGCTCATGTACCCATCTGAGATGGGAGCTATGCAGGGGCTTCTGTTCCTTGTGCAGGAGAGCAGGCCAAGCCATCTTCCCCTTCTCAGTGACAGAAATGGAAGCAATTTAAAACTGAGCGCCAACAAGGAAACTTCCTCCTGCCATTCTCTATCAGACTGCAACACACAGGAAGGTTCTGGGTACAGCAAGGAAGATCCCACTGGAATCCTGCCAACTCCTCCAAGGGCAAGGGAGGAAGGCCACTCAGCAGCAAGACTACTGTGTGGCTTTTCCTGTCACTATGAAGGGGGAGGGCTGCAAAGCTACCCTTCTAGAGCAGCCCAAGCGCTCATGTTTGCTCCTAGGAAGGGTCCTGTCAAAAGCACTGCCACATCACATCCTTCCGACCTCAGATGGACCTCATAAGTCACATCAGGCAGTGACAGCACCTTCTCACAGAGCAGCAGGGCAACGCTCATGCAGCTGTGAGGAGGTGGGAACCAAGCCTTTGTCTAAATTCTACAGGCAGCGCTGGCCTGTTCAGTGTTTGAATTTGTGTGGTAAAGTATATACCAGCATCACATTTCAAAGAAAAGCAGTTTATGCTTATTTCATGTGTATGAGTGTTTTGCCTGCATATATGGAGGTAGAAGAGGGTGTCATATCCTCTGGAGTTAAGTACGATAGTGAGCCATCGTGTGGGTGCTGAGAACTGCAACCAAGTCCCCTGCAAGGACAACAGGTACTCTTAACTGCTGAGCAATCTCTCCAACCCCTTAAATGTTCTAGTACGTGTGTGTGTGTGTGTGTGTGTGTGTGTGTGTGTGTGTGTCTGTGTGTGTGTGTGTGTCTGTGTGTGTGTGTGTCTGTGTGTGTGTGTGTGTGTACATTCATGAACATGCCACAGCACACATGAAGTTTAAAGAGTGTAGGAGTCAGTTCTCTCCTTCCACCAAATGGGACTGAACTCAGGTCATCAGGTTTGGCAGAAAATATCTTTTATTACCCACTAAGTCATCTCACAGACCCATAAATATTTCCAATGCACCCTTACCTCAATGGCTGCAAGATTTTTATTTTTATATATACAGTGTACATATCCACCTCCTTCTTCCTTCATAGCCTCTCCTGTTTTGCTTAAGAACTCAATGAATCTATTTAGTGCTGTCCCTCATGAATGAACATGGCTGTGAAGCCATCCACTGAAGGGAGCATGGTCAACCTAAGACCACACCCCTAAAGAAACATGCAGGGTTTTGTTTTTGTTTTTTTGAAAAATACTTATCCACTCTTACTTTATTTTCTAATTACTCATGTGAAATTTTCTGTGAACAGCTCTGATGAGGGTGTTTTGGGGTAATAGGAAGTAACATGGGTGTGAGAGAGAGACAGAAACAGAGAGAAATGTCTATATAGCTTCCTTACTTGAAAAATTTTGAAAATTTATTGATCCACAAAGTTGCTCTAATCTAAATTTTTAAGGTTTTTGCTAGATCTTGAAAGAGTAAATCTTAAATCAAGGGCAGCAAGAGAACTTTATAGATGTGTTAACTTGGGATATATATGTTTCTTCACACTTTTTGGACTTGGTCCCAACATATTTCATGCTTCTTCATTGCTGGTTTGAAATGGTGTTTAAATCAATTTAGGATTACTTATATGCTATTTCTTCAGGAATGTCACTGACTTTCGGAGCTCATGCTGGGATGTCCAGTGGATACGCAGCAGCCCACTCTATCGATACAGTACAACTTATTCGCTACCAACTGGCAGAAGAGTTGCTTCTGATTTGGGGCTGCCATGATAAAACTCCAGTAAACATCCATGTGCATCCCCTCTGATAGACATGCTCGTTAGTTCCTCTTCGATGCTCTTGGTGTGAAGCTGCATGGTGTGGGGACAAATGTGTTAGCTTTACTGGCCATCAGCTGGCCAAAGGGGTAGAATCTATTTATAAATCCACTAGCCTGTATCTAGTTCAGTCCTCCATAGACATGCCAAATACTTGATCTTGTCAGATTTTTTTTAATTTCAGCCATCTTGTGGGTATGCAGTAGTATTTCACTACATTTTAACATTCATCTTCCAGATAGCTAACTATGTTAAGCATCTTTGTAGATGTTTTCTGGCCATCTTGAAATCCTCTTTGGTGAAATAAACTGAAAAAAAAAATCAATGGGCTATATTTTAAATTTCTTTTTTCTTATTATTTGTTGTCTATCCTGAAATAAGGCCTTTGTCAGACATAGATAGTACAGAAATCTCTGTGGCTTGCCTTTTCCTTCTCTTATGTATTTTCATAAGGGTAATTTGACTTTAATAAACTTTATTTTTTTTAAGGTCAGTACCTTTCTGTTTTTCATTAAAGACTGCCTACTCCAATGCCTATTCTCCACACTTTTTAAAAATTTCTCTTTCATTTAAATTACAATGTACTTTGAAATATTTTTTGGTGTACAGGTAAGAATAAGGGTCATGATTCATCTTCCCTTAGATAAATATCCATTGCTGTAGTACCAGGTCCTACACAAAGTCACAGATTTCGGGTAATGGGGCATGCTTTTTGGGAGGGGCACCTTCATACTCACCACTCTCAATGGTCTGCTTTCCTCCAGAGAGGACCCCCAAGGGGAGTGTGCCTGTGGGAGTGAGGCCCTTGAGGGTTAGCACACTCTCACTCTCCTCCCTGCAAAGGAACATGGAAGCCCTGGTTAATGCCAGGGAGCCTCGGCAAAGCCAAGCAGTAACATCAGAAGGAGAGTGACAGATGAAGACAGGTCCTCTACCTGCATATGACCCAGGCTTTCTGCAAACACTTTCTGCAAACAATTAGCCTGTCTTTTTCCAGCCAGAGGCACTGGTAGCCAGGCACTGTTCCCCACACTTTATCCCATCTGACTCAGCTAACAACATGTGTGCTAGGTCCTATTATAATCTCTATTTTATAGACAAGGAAACTTAAGACCCAGAGATTAAACCCAAGGCAACACAGCTAAGGAAAGCCAGAATTTGAACATGGGGAAACTGGCTCTAAAATCCACACTATAAACATCTACATCTATGCCAGTACTAATGAATGTTTTCCAAACTGTTACTTTCCCATGGAAGTCTGGTTCAACCTACACTAAACCAGAGGCCTTGCAGTTCCAGCACCAGATTGCACCTTAAAAACACTACTCTAGAACTAACTTCTAACCTACTTTCCAGATGCCTTCATCCCACAACGTAACGACAGAACCTTACCGAAGAACCGAAAAGACCCGTGCCATTTTCCCAATGGCTCTGATTTTATTCTTGATGATCTCTTTTCGAACTGAAGAGACTCCTTAGAAAATACAAAGAACAAGTGAGTTAAAGGGATGTGGTTAACAGGACAGCTTTTTCAACTGCAGGATGGAGTGTCTTTTATATTTAAATAAAAGAGAAACAACAACAACAACAAAAAGAATCAAAGCCTAATTTTTAAAGAACAGTAACCTGGCAGTGGTGGTATGACCACCTTTAATCCCAGCACTAAAGAGGCAGAGGCAGGCCATCTCTGTGAGTCCAAGGCCAGCCTGGTTGACAAAGTCCCAGGACAGCCAGGGCTACACAAAGAAACCCTGTCTTGAAAAACCAAAACAACAACAACAAAATCCCAGGAAGTTGCAAGGAACAATAGGAAAGAAGAAAAGAAATGAATTAAAGAATGAATGAAGGGGCCACAAAAAGAGACGGAGTCATCTATGGGGGGGGGCAGGGAGTTTTGGAGGGCCAAAATGTTGAACAAAGTGAAGGATGAAGCAGAGACACAAACAAAGCTCACAATGACAAGCCGCTACAAGCTGTGATCTCTTTTGAGAACGCTGCAGGCCACCTTTGGATGCAGGATCTGGTCTGCCAAAGGGAGCAGCTGTCCTGAACTCAGGAAGGGCTGCTTTCATTCTCTGCTCTCCACTACTCACACCAGCCAGTTATTTGTTTCTTCGGAATACTGCTAACGACTGTGCCACACAGATTACAAGGATGGGTAAGGCACCGTAAAAAGCAACATTGAAAAGTTAATGTAAGACTTTATGGCTTTTTCTTACTTAAGATTTAGGAAATAGACCAAACATGAAAGGTGAGATCCAGGCATACACCAAGAGATGACATCCAAAAGGCAGACAAAGATACATAGGCTTTCCTTCCTCTCTCCCACATCTCAGTGCTGCTGGATCAAACAGCAGGTCCACAGAAACCAGCCGTTGCCCCTGAGAGGGAGGGTGGAAAGTCATGTGAAATTGCTCTACTACCGATTCAAAACGACCAGCCAATCAACGGCGGCAGAGCAGACAGTAAGAATTTAGCTCATAGCACATTTCCGTTGGATACCTTTCGGACAGCTTGAAATGTAGTGATCTTCAGGGAGAAGAGACACCAAGAAACAAGGAGATGAAGACAGACACATGGGAGGAGGGTGCGAGTTTACATGAAAGAGAAAAAAATCTAAGTGAAGTTACGGAGAGGAGCAGGCTGTTAGCTGAGCAGTTCGGAGGCTGCTTGCTCCATGAGAGAGATATACAGACTCCTTCTCTGTCCTTTCTTCCATGTCTTAACAACTTAACCTTTCATATCAGTTCCCATCAGTATACTATCATCTCATCCCCCCCCAATCATGACAATAACACAAAGATACTGTTTGTGGGACAACACAAAGAACAAAAACAATGGACAAGAACAGTTTGCAGATCTCTCAAAAGGAACACTGCACTGCTGTCTGACTTGCTAGCACATCTCACTTTTTTAAAAAAATTTTATTTATTATGTATACAACATTCTGCTTCCATGTATATCTGCACACCAGAAAAGGGCACCAGATCTCATAACGGATGGTTGTGAGCCACCATGTGGTTGCTGGGAATTGAACTCAGGACCTCTGGAAGAGCAGTCAGTGCTCTTAACCTCTGAGCCATCTCTCCAGCCCACATATCACTTTTCACAAGACATTTTCTTTTTTTTTACAGGTTTAAGCCTTCAGGACGTCACGTTACTTTCTGTGGCTTTTGTCTTATAAAGACTTTGCTTAGGAACTTGATGATCTTTGGTTTCACTCATGATTAAGATGGGGGGTGAGGGTCGGGGAGGAAGGGAGTTAAGAGCTTTCAGAGTTGGGATAGGCAATGGATAGCTCTGAGCATTGCATGCTGGGCCTGTTAGGGAAATGAGTTCTTGTTTGGTCATTTACACTCCAGGACTCCTTTGGTTTTGGAGATCAGCCTCCAGACTTTGAATTAACAGCTTTATTATTTTTTTTGGATGAACTCAGTGTCCCTACCTGCTCCTCTATTCTCAGTTCTAGCAACTGGTACTGACATTCAGCACCCCCTAATCACTACATAGGGCTTTAGTGTTCCCAAATAAACTAAACAAATATACGTTTTAAAAATAATCTGTTACCTTCTTCCATTCCTAGCCTTAACTTTTGATGTTTCTTTCTTACAGCAGGAAAAGATCTTTGGTTTTGTTTTTCTTTTAATTAATTTTTTTTTAAGTTCCCATACATAGTAACAGGTCTCGTTCTGGCATTTTCATACATGTGCTGTTACGTGTCTTCTAACTTGCCTCCCTCCCCACTGTCCTCCTCCATGTTACTTTTACTTTTCTATGAGTTTTCTGTATTTACACAAAGCAAACCAGTTACAGCGTGATTTGTTAAGAAGCACATGTCTATAGAACTAGCCACCCAGGCAGTCACCAAAGTTGCCCACAACCCTGTAGCCTCTCCTGTCTCAGGGATACCACTCTTTTGCTTTTCACTGAGACTTTTTTTCTTCCTGCTCTTTGAAAGTTTTACAATATATGAATACATATATATGCACTATAGTTTTTACTGTTTTTTAAAAGGTTATATTTATCTTCTCTTTGTATGCACACTCAGCAAGAGGTCATCAGAAGACAAATTGTAGGAGTTGTTTCTTTTCTTCCACTATGTGGGTCCCAGGCATTGAACTAAGGTCCTCAGGCCTGGCAGCAGGTATCTTAACCCACAGAGCCATCTCATTGGCCCAGTTTTCAAGTTTGGGATTTCATATAATTGGACAATTAAGCATTGGGGAGTGTCTTGCTTATTTTACTCAACATTATGTTTGTAAGACTCACTCACAATTTCACTATGGCCCATTTTTATTATCACATACAGTTCCGCTGTAGCACTACGTCATGATTTTATTGTTTTGTCTGTTTTTTTGAGATAGTCTCTTTACATAGATAGCCCTGACTGTTCCAGAACTAAGTAGACCAGGCTGGCCTCCAACTCAAAGAGATCTCCCTCCCTTAGCTTCCCAAGTGTTGGAATTAAAGGCATGTGGCACCATGCCCATCAACTATGCCACAATCTATCAGCCTGTACTGCAATAATCATTTGGGTTGCTTCTAACTTTTGGGCACAGCATGTGAGGCTCTTGTATGTATTCCAGTACATCTATCTTTGCTGCACATATGCACATGTTTCTGGTATGTTTCTAGGATATTAGAATGCTCAGCTCTAGAGTATGTGTATGTTTAACTTTGGGTATTACATCTGTTACAGTGAGATCTACCAAATTATACTTGTGTGTGTATATTACACACATTACAGCACATGATAGCTAACACTGGCTCATCCTTAATTCTGGCCAATCTGGTAAGTAGGAAGTATTATCTGTGGTGGCTTGAAAGAAAATGGCCCCCAAAAGGAGTGGCACTACTGGGAGGTGTGGCTTTGTTGAATAGGTGTGGCCTTGTTTGAGGAAGTGTGTCACTGTGGGGGCAGGCTTTGAGGTCTCATATATGCTCAAGCCGTGTCCAGTATCTCAGACCACTTCCTGTAGCCTGCAAGATGAAGAACTCCCCAATCCTTTTCCAGCACCGTAACTTCCTGCACATCACCATGTCCCTCCATGATAATGTAGGGAACCTCTGAAGCTCTATACCAGCCCATTAAATGTTTTCCATTCTAAGAATTGCCATGGTCATGGTCTCTTCACAGCAATAGAAACCCTAACTAAGACATATCCCATTATATTTTTTAAAGATTTATTTATTATGTATACAGTGTTCTGTCTGCATGTATCCCTTCAGGCCAGAAGAGGGCACCAGATCTCATTACAGATGGTTGTGAGCCACCGTGTGGTTGCTAGGAATTGAACTCTAGAAGACCAGCTAGTGTTCGTAACAACTGAGCCATCACTCCAGTTCCCCATTATGATTTTAATTTGCATTTTAATGATTACTAATGTGGCTGAATATCTTTTCATGGTTTTTGTTAACCACTTGGAAATTCTCTTTGTGATGTGCCTATTCACGTCCCATCATCTTAATTGGTAGTAATTCAGTCTTTTGTCAGTTGGCAATTTGTTGGTTTATTGCAAATATCCAGTCCTTCTGGGCAGCTTGCCTTTCCACATGCTGAACAGAGTTTTGAATAAACAAAAGCTCTCTCTCTCTCTCTCTCTCTCTCTCTCTCTCTCTCTTTTGTTTTTGTTTTTCAAGACAGGGTTTCTCTGTGTAGCTTTGGAGCCTATCCTGGCACTCGCTCTGTAGACCAGGCTGGCCTTGAACTCACAGAGATCTGCCTGCCTCTGCCTCCGAGTGCTGGGATTAAAGGCGTGGGCCACCACCAAGCAAAAGCTCATTTATTTATTTAGTTATTATGTATACAGTTTTCTGTCTGCATGTATCCCTGCCCACCAGAAGAGGGCACCAGATCTCATTATAGAAGGTTATGGGTCATCATGTAGTTGCTGGGAACTGAACTCAGGACCTCTGGAAGAGCAGCCAGTGACCTTAACCTCTGAGCCATCTCTCCAGCCCTTTATTTTATTTTTAAAAGATAGTTTTGTTTTATGTGTATGAGTGTTTCCTGAACATATGTAGGTGTACCACATGCATGCACCAGAGAGCACCTCAGATAAGAGCCTCTGGAACCAGAGTTGGATCCAGTGGTGACAGCAACCACATGGGTGCAAGAGCTGCAAGTGTTCTGAATCACCGGGCCATCTCTCCAGTCCTAGCTCTTGCTTTTAATTTATCTAATTTATTAATAGTTTTCTGGATGGCTAGTGTTTTTTTTTTCTTTTTTTTCATCCTGTTTAAAGGATTTTTTCCATTTCAGTGTTATTAAGTTAATTCTATAGTATAAATTCTACAAATGTTATTACTTTGCATTTCATTTTTAAAAATTTTTGCTGTTTGTTAAAACAGGGGCTTTCTGTGAAGCTCCGGTTAACCTCAAATTCACTACATAACCCAGGCTGGCCTCAACCTATGGGTCTCCTGGCACAGTCCTGAGTGCTGGGATGACAGGTGTTCATCACCACCTTGTTCTTATTTGTCTGCTTGTTGCTGTGATGGTAGCAAAGCTAGAGGAGCATCCGGGGAACTTAGAGATGCTAGGAAAGCACTCCACTATAGAGCCACATCCCCAGCCCCCTTTACCTTTCATATATGAATGAAATACAAAACACAAAAGTATCTTGGATCTACAAAATAAATTCCACATAGGTTTTTTTTTTTCAAAAGTGGGTGTCCACACTAAGTATTTATTTTAAATGCCATTATTAGCCAGATGTGGTGGCACACACCTTTAATCCCACAGCTGGTGGATCTCTGTGAGTTCAAGGCCAGCCAGAGCTATACAGTGAGACCCTGTCTTAAAAAAAGAAAGAAAGAAAGAAAGAAAGAAAGAAAGAAAGAAAGAAAGAAAGAAAGAAGCCATTCTAAAACACTACCTCTGATAAAAATCAAGTACATATGTGGTTTAATGCTGGATTCTCTATTCTGTTTCAATTAAATTTCTACCCTTGAATTCATCATTTTAATTACTGTAACTTTACAGTAAATCTTGACATCTATAGAGCCAGTCCTCCTATGTATTCTTTAAGCCTTTAGTCATTTCTTTATGAAGTTTAGAATCAATCAAGGCTAGATGGTTGTGCTGGCTAGTTTTATGTCAACTTCCCAAAGCTAGAGCTATCAGAGAAGATGGAGCCTCAACTGAGAAAATGCCTCCACAAGATCAAGCTGTAGGAATGATCTTAATTAGTGACTGATGGGGAAGAGCCCCGCCTATGGTGGGTGGGGCCATTCCTGGGCTGGTGCTCCTGGGTTCTATTACAAAGCAGGCTGAGCAGGCCAGTAAGCAGCACTCCTCCATGGCCTCTGCAAGTTTCTGCCCTGTGTGAACTCATGTCCTCACTTTCTTTGATGGTGAACTGTGATGTAGAAGCATATGCTGAATAACCCTTTCCTCCCCAAGTCTCTTTTGTCTTGGTGTTTCCTCACAGCAATAATAACTGAGACAAGTTGGTACCAGGATAGTGGGATATTGTTGTGACAGACCTGAGCATGTTTTGGGGAGGATTGTGGAAGGACTTTGGAACATTGGGCTAGAAAAGCCATTGAGTGTTGAGAGCTCAGTGAGCCTTTCTGTAGGAGCTTGGAAGATAAAAATGTTGAGAGCAGTGCAGAAGATGGAGGCCTGGCTTGTGACATTGCAGAGGGAAGCAAAGACTCTACAAGGCCTTTGCGTTATAAATCTGTGATGTCTGGTCAGCTGGACCTGAAGACTCAGCTTCGATTATCAAGAGACCAGAAACACCAGTAAAACCTTTGTGTTACTAGGACAATTGATGCTGGTCAGCTGGGATAGAAGAATCAGCTGTGATTAGGAAGAGACAAGCAAAGCCTGGCAGTGGTGGTGCATGCCTTTAATCCCAGCACTCGGGAGGCACAGGCAGGCGGATCTTTGTTAGTTCAAGGCCAGCTGAGTCTACAGAGCTAGCTCCAGGACAGCCAGGGCTACACAAGAAACCCTGTCTTGAGAGAGAGAGAGAGAGAGAGAGAGAGAGAGAGAGAGAGAGAGAGAGAGAGAGAGAGCATCATCACTGAGATGAAATCTTCTGGGAAGGGTTTACTGAGAGTCAGCACACAGGAGCTGTGTTCCAATGTTCCAAACATGGATAAGATTGTACCTTGCACTAGCAGCCAAACTTGATGGTGTAAACGTCATCCAGGTGCTAGTGGTTTTGAAGGCATGAAGGGATCATGGACAGCAGCTGAGGCTTGGCACTGTGAGACAGACCAGGAGAGCCCATTGGTGAAGGTGCAGCCTCAGTGACTGTTGAAGGCCCAGGTTTGAAGGGGTCATGAAGAAAACTTGAGGCTTGGCACCATGAAGAGAGCCTAGGAGAGGTGTAGCCCCATTGCAGCAGAAGACCCCAGCGTTTTGGAGATGCAAGTACCATGAGATGACCACCAAGAGCAGCAGCAGAGCAGAGCCTGCCAGAGCCTGGAAGACAAGCTGTGTGTGCTGCAGAGGGCATGGTTGGAGAAGTGACCCAAGCCCTTTGGAGTGAATTCCAGACACTGGATATTGAGTTAGCTATACTATGGGAGTGTGGTCTTGCTTGGTTCAAATTGTGACTGCCCTGGTTCTTCCCTCTTGAAGCAAGAAGGTATTTAATTAATTTTTATGTTTACAGGAGCACATAGTGACAGACTTTGAACTTTTGAAAGATATTTTGGATTTTCAGAGAGATTGGATATTTTAAAGAGACTTTAGTTTTACTGTATTTGAATTTGTAAATACTGTGAGACTTTTAAAGTTATGTTTTATATTGTGATATTAATATTCCATCTTGGGGATGAGAAGGGAAAGGTTCTAACTGAAAGTGATATGTTTATGTGTCAAGTTGACAAGCGGTCAGTTGTACTGGCTAGCTGAATGTCAACTTGACACAAGCTAGAGTCCTCAGAGATGAAGGAGACTCAATTAGGAAAATGACTCCATTAAAATTGGGCTGTAAGCAAGTCAGAGAGGCCTTTTTTTTTAATTAGTGATTTATGGGGGAGGGGCCAGACTATTGGGGTGGTGCCGCCCTGGGCTGATGGTCCTGGGTTCTATAGAAAACAGGCTGAGCAAGCTATAAGGAGTAAGCCAGTAAGCAGCTCCTCTCCATGGCCTCTGCATCAGCTGCTGTCTCCAGGTTCCTGACAATGAACTGTGATGTGGAAGCATAGGCTGAATAAACCCTTTCCTCCCCATATTTCTTTGGTCATGTGTTTCATCAAGCAATAGTCACCCTAAGACAGTGGTGCTTATGCTACTCTCCAGCCCTTTGCCTGTTTTCTTAAAATATGACTAGATGTACATTCTCTTCTATGGTATTTTTCTTCATCCCATTTTTCCTGTAACTTAAAAGTTATAAAACAAACTTCTTTCTTTCTTTCTTTCTTTCTTTCTTTCTTTCTTTCTTTCTTTCTTTCTTTCTTTCTTTCTTTCTTGTTTTTGTTTGTTTTTTGAAACAGGGCTTGCTTCTCTGTGTAGCTCTTGCTGTCCTGGAATTCACTCTGTAGACCAGGCTGGCCTTGATCCTAGAGATCCACCTGCTTCTGCCTCCCAAGTGCTGAGCCTAAGGTGTGTGCCACCACTGCCTGGCTAACAAATGATTTTCTTACCGCTGAACCTAGAGATTACACTATGAATTATTACTTACTGAAGTACAATGTTAAAGGCTGGGGATATAGCTTAGAAAAGTACTGTTAGTCATGTATGAAGCACTGGATGTGATCAGAATTTATAGTACCCCATACACTTTAATTCATCAAGTAATTTTTATAATCCACTATTATTAACATATGTCAATTTATTCAAGTCCGAAAAGAATGTATATTCATGTGATTTCTGCACATGCTCTCTCCAACTTTTATGTTTAATTCTTTCCCAGGTTTCCTAAACTTCTTCCTAGTACTTTCCTCCTTTTAAATGCTACTCTTCAGAATTTCACTTAGTATACATCTGCCAATTCTTTTAGTAAAAACTTTAAGGGATAATGTGGTATCTACAAATATTTACTTCACCTTTCCAGTTAAAAATATTTTTGCTGACTGTAAGATTCTAAATTACTGGGTATTAATTTTCACCACCTTGAGTATGTTACCCCATCCCCACCCCGTTTGCTGTTTCCATGAAGAACCTGCCTGTGCAGCTTCTCCTCTAGGGGCAATCTGCATTTGAGCAGCTGCTTTTAGATCTGCCTTCTGTCTTGGGGTCTTCACTACAAGTGGCTAGGAATTGTTCTTAGTGTCACTCCTACTTTGTTAGAGGCTTCTTCGGTTAACACTCAGTGTCTTCTCAGCTCTTGGAACTGTTTTTATGTGGACCTTTTCAAAGATTGCATCTTTCCCATTTTCCATGTATGCTGGTACTCCAAGCATACAACAGCTAGGTCCTGATCATCAAATGTTCTAAGCCTCTTAGCTGTTTTTGTACTCCCCCTCTCATCATGCTTTTAGTTACTTTTATTCTGACCTACCTTCCATGTCACTTAGTCTGTGTTTTGCTTTATTAAATTTGCTAATTTGTTATCTTATTTTTCAGTCTTCTAATTTCATATGTGATACTCTATCAAATCTGCTATACTCCTCTTATATAACTCACAGTTATCTACCAACATTTTCAACCTGGTCTTCTAAGTACTTGAATAAATTAGGCCAAGGGTACTAGTGCATACCTTAATTCCAGGGCTAATGAGGCTAAGGCAGGTGGATCTTAAGTTTGTTTGTTTTTAAGTTTGACCTGATGAAGCCAATGTCTGTAGAAAACATATTTTTGATTTTTGCTGCTCCTGAAAATTCTTTTGTGTTGTTTGAGATAGGATCTCACTATGTATCCCTAGCTGGCCTGGAACTTCCTTTATGTATGTCTGTGTACCACTTGTAAGCCTTGCAACTATGGAGGCTAGAAGAGGAGTAACAAAGTTGAGAGTTACCACACAGATGCTGGGAATCAAACCTGGGTACTCTGGAAAAACAGCCAGTGTTCTTAATTGTTGAACTATCTCTAGACCCTGGAAATTATTTTTTTAAATTCTATTTCTGTTATTATTATTGCACATGTGTGTAGTGGGGAAGCTTTGTATCATAGCATGAACGTGTAAGGCAGAGAACAACTCTATGGAGTTGGTTCTCTCCTGCCTTTATGGGGTTCTGAAGGTCAAATCTAGGATGACAGGGTTGCTCAGCCAGCCCCTTTTCCCAGTGAACCATCTTGCCAGTCCCATTTCTGGGAAACCTTCCTCTTCTCATTCTGTTGTTGTATCTCCTCATTTTCCTGGTTATTTTGGTTGCCAGCCATATATTGTACTGACAGACTGCTTATTAAGATCTTACATGCTGTTATTTCACAGGGATATTGTCAAGTGTCTGGACTATTTAACATCAAAGGCAGAAATGATGAAGAAAGAATAGTATGTTTCCTTCTAGTTTATCCTTGCTCTTGAAGATCCCTCCTTCAAGGTCCTAAACTAATGAGTAGAAATTTATGATCATGTACATCCTCCTTAGGAAGTCCTAAAACCCATTTTTTTTTTTAGCTTAGCTACACAAGGCTATAAAAATTGCCCTTAAACTTTCTACCCCTCCTTTGAAATTCATGAGTGTTCTCAAGAAAGAAATGGTCTCTCAAACACTGGTTCACCTGTCTGTATTTTTCTGTTCTTATCTTGTAATTCTTTACTATTTTGTCTGCTGTCATATGGATTTCAAACTATTCAGGCCAGGCGGTGGTGGTGGTAAATACTTTTTAATCTCAGCACTTGAGAGGCAGAGGCAGGTAGATCTCTGAGTTTGAGGTCAGCCTGGTCCAGGGTGGCCAAGGCTACACAGAGAAACTGTTTCAAAAAACCAACTAGCTTTTCTAGCTGTCTTAACAGGCAGGGCTGAAGTAGAAACCCTTAGATTGTATTACTTATTTAAAACGCATGTTATGAGCAGTGAGATGGGCTCCATGGGTAAGGGCTCTTGCCACAAAGCTGGACTTCCTGAGTCAGAGGCCCAGAGCCCACCCAGAGAGAAGAGAGCATCAACTGCTCACCACACAGCCCTGTGTGGAGGTCAGAGAGCAACTGTGGGAACTAGTTCTCTTCAGCCATGTGGGTCCCGGGATGGCACTCATATCATCAGGCCTGTTAGCAAGGCCCTTTACCACCAAGCCACCACACCCACTCAAGAAGTTCTTAGTGCTTATCACAGAGTTTATAGTCATTTACATTTCTATTTAGATTTGCATATGAACTTAATTATATCTGTTTTTTTTTTAAAAAAACTATTTCACCTTCCCTAAGTTCTTCTTTTTAAATCTTCTAGACTTTCTCAAAAGGTCTGGCTCCATTCAACAATCTCCAATCCAGAAAATGAAATCACACAAGCTGTACTTCATCTACTCACAACCTTCCATGTAGAAACTAATAAAAAAAAAATCTCCTCTAGATTTCCAGTGGGAGCTATGCATTCTATACCATCCAATATTTTATGTAACAGTTAATTGCTGCGGTACAGGTCTACAAAGAATGTGAAGTGGAGGTTTGTGATCAAATACACTGCATTTCCAGAATCTCCTATATTCTCAGAAAAGTTAGAGCCTGTCTTTCAGATCAAACCACTGGCAATACACTAGAAGCACCTGGCTACAAATTAGTTAAAAGGATTCCTCTAACGGCAACACACTAATCCATAGTGATAGAAATCAGGGGGAAAAAAGCACTTAGCTACAAAAATAACTAATGTTACTATACAAAGACACAATACGAAGATCTCTTACATACCAGTATGGGAAGCAAAACATGCATATAATCCAGCAGAACTAGAAATATATGAGTTGACACTTACAAAACAGAAAAAACATGGCCAATAAACACAAGAGAATGTGCTTATTAGTTATCGTAAAACAAATTTTAATAAAAATATGTTGGAGCAAAAAGGAACAAATTAAAAATTAGGGATGGGGCTATGGCTCTGTTGAGTGCTTGTCTGCACAACGACTGGGTTCTAGTCTTGGCACTGCAGGTGTGTGTGTGTGTGTGTGTGTGTGTGTGTGTGTGTGTGTGTGTGTGGACAGTACTAGAAAAAGCATGTGAGTTCACTATGTATCACAAAGATACAAATTAGCATAGCCTTTTAAAAGCTATCTGTACAGTTTTAAGTACTGACACACACATGCAGTTTCTAGACATTTAACTATAAAGAAGAAAATGTTACTCTCAGATTTTCTAATATTGCATTACTTCTTCTACAGCATATATCAGTATCTACATTATATTTATTTCTTGTTTGTCTCCCTTATAATACAATAAGTTTAGTAAGAACAAAGGCATAAACAGTATTTGGCACACATCAAACATGTAACAATGACTGATTATTGATAGAATGTGCAATGATTTATCTGTAAGAATTTGAATTATTTTTCCCTGTGACAAGTTTTCTCTGTGTAGCCCTTGCTGTCATGACACTCGCTCTGAAGACCAGGCTGGTCTCAAACTCACAGAGATCCACCTCCTTTGCCTCCTGAGTGTTGGGATTAAAGGCGTGTGCCATCACTGCCTGACCAAAAAATTGTAGCAGTTTTAAAGCTCAAGTTGAGGGGGAAAAATCTAATATTCAGCAGCATGTGATGACTTAGCACAATGAATGAACATAGACAACTATGAGAAACTACACAACAAAGGAACAAGAGAAATAGAGATGAAGACATGATAGCATTATGTCACTTCATTTTTGTAAGTGACAAAAATGAGAAGAAAAAAATTCTATGCAAAGACAAAGACAGTTTACACAAAGACATTAGCAGACATCTGAGATGACACAATGTTAGTGACTATTTTCTTCCTATTTATGGCTTCCTGCAGTTATCAAACTCTTTCTACAATGAACATAATTGTTTTCTAGTTAAGACCAAAACAACTTGAAAATAAGTGAAATCCCCATCAAAACTCGTTAGTTTCTAGTTTGAGGAAGAAGTTTACCTTCTGTGTCGTCCTCGGAGATGAGCTCATCATCAGAGCATATGTTGAGAATATTGACCAACATCTCTGTGACTGTAGACAAAATAATGTAAAATGCACGCAGTTAGCAAGCACTTCCAAAGGTGCATAAATAAAAATGCATTAAGTAAATACTGACAGAAATGATGTATATCATAAATAGCTATAAAAGTAGCATTAAAAGTATAGAGCATCAGGTTCAGAGAGAACTTAGTCCATACTTGTTTTGGTTAGATGAGAATTTGAGAATTCTATCACAGAATTGCTTGGTTTTATTAGATGGCTGTTAAGAACCTTTGGCTCAGGTATGCACATAAAAATTCCTTCCCATTTTACAAAGAAGTTTTAACAGGCCTACATTCAACAGGCTTGTTTTATGTTTGCACTGTTCATTTGTGTAACTGTGTCTTATGTCTGTACTGCTCACTTGTGTAACTGTGTCTTACGACTGTACTGCTCACGTGTGTAACTGTGTCTTATGACTGTACAGCTCAC
This sequence comes from Cricetulus griseus, assembly GCF_003668045.3. Taxonomy (NCBI): domain Eukaryota; kingdom Metazoa; phylum Chordata; class Mammalia; order Rodentia; family Cricetidae; genus Cricetulus; species Cricetulus griseus. The sequence continues at coordinate 224,899,439 of NW_023276807.1, forward strand.
TTGTGTAACTGTGTCTTATGTCTGTACAGCTCACTTGTGTAACTGTGTCTTATGTCTGTACAGCTCACTTGTGTAACTGTGTCTTATGTCTGTACAGCTCACTTGTGTAACTGTGTCTTATGTCTGTACAGCTCACTTGTGTAACTGTGTCTTATGTCTGTACAGCTCACTTGTATAACTGTGTCTTATGTCTGTACAGCTCACTTGTGTAACTGTGTCTTATGTCTGTACAGCTCACTTGTGTAACTGTGTCTTATGTCTGTACAGCTCACTTGTGTAACTGTGTCTTATGTCTGTACAGCTCACTTGTGTAACTGTGTCTTATGTATGTACAGCTCACTTGTGTAACTGTGTCTTATGTCTGTACAGCTCACTTGTATAACTGTGTCTTATGTCTGTACAGCTCACTTGTGTAACTGTGTCTTATGTCTGTACAGCTCACTTGTGTAACTGTGTCTTATGTCTGTACAGCTCACTTGTGTAACTGTGTCTTATGTCTGCACTGCTCACTTGTGTAACTGTGTCTTATGTCTGCACTGCTCACTTGTGTAACTGTGTCTTATGTCTGCACTGCTCACTTGTGTAACTGTGTCTTATGTCTGTACAGCTCACTTGTGTAACTGTGTCTTATGTCTGCACTGCTCACTTGTGTAACTGTGTCTTATGTCTGCACTGCTCACTTGTGTAACTGTGTCTTATGTCTGCACTGCTCACTTGTGTAACTGTGTCTTATGTCTGTACTGCTCACTTGTGTAACTGTGTCTTATGTCTGCACTGCTCACTTGTGTAACTGTGTCTTATGTCTGTACAGCTCACTTGTGTAACTGTGTCTTATGTCTGTACTGCTCACTTGTGTAACTGTGTCTTATGTCTGTACAGCTCACTTGTGTAACTGTGTCTTATGTCTGTACTGCTCACTTGTGTAACTGTGTCTTATGTCTGTACAGCTCACTTGTATAACTGTGTCTTATGTCTGTACAGCTCACTTGTGTAACTGTGTCTTATGTCTGTACAGCTCACTTGTGTAACTGTGTCTTATGTCTGTACAGCTCACTTGTGTAACTGTGTCTTATGTCTGCACTGCTCACTTGTGTAACTGTGTCTTATGTCTGCACTGCTCACTTGTGTAACTGTGTCTTATGTCTGTACAGCTCACTTGTGTAACTGTGTCTTATGTCTGTACAGCTCACTTGTGTAACTGTGTCTTATGTCTGCACTGCTCACTTGTGTAACTGTGTCTTATGTCTGCACTGCTCACTTGTGTAACTGTGTCTTATGTCTGCACTGCTCACTTGTGTAACTGTGTCTTATGTCTGTACAGCTCACTTGTGTAACTGTGTCTTATGTCTGTACTGCTCACTTGTGTAACTGTGTCTTATGTCTGTACAGCTCACTTGTGTAACTGTGTCTTATGTCTGTACAGCTCACTTGTGTAACTGTGTCTTATGTCTGAACAGCTCACTTGTGTAACTGTGTCTTATGTCTGTACAGCTCACTTGTGTAACTGTGTCTTATGTCTGCACTGCTCACTTGTGTAACTGTGTCTTATGTCTGTACAGCTCACTTGTGTAACTGTGTCTTATGTCTGTACTGCTCACTTGTGTAACTGTGTCTTATGTCTGCACTGCTCACTTGTGTAACTGTGTCCTATGTCTGTACAGCTCACTTGTGTGTCTTATGTCTGTACAGCTCACTTGTGTAACTGTGTCTTATGTCTGTACAGCTCACTTGTGTAACTGTGTCTTATGTCTGTACTGCTCACTTGTGTAACTGTGTCTTATGTCTGTACAGCTCACTTGTGTAACTGTGTCTTATGTCTGTACAGCTCACTTGTGTAACTGTGTCTTATGTCTGCACTGCTCACTTGTGTAACTGTGTCTTATGTCTGTACAGCTCACTTGTGTAACTGTGTCTTATGTCTGTACAGCTCACTTGTGTAACTGTGTCTTATGTCTGCACTGCTCACTTGTGTAACTGTGTCTTATGTCTGTACAGCTCACTTGTGTAACTGTGTCTTATGTCTGTACTGCTCACTTGTGTAACTGTGTCTTATGTCTGTACAGCTCACTTGTGTAACTGTGTCTTATGTCTGTACCATTCACTTCTGCAGCTGCACACACAAAACTCTAAGACAACAAATCCTGTCTAAATCCCTTTAGCACTAATGACTCATAAAGAAACAGAATAGTGGCCACATTACTTTAATATCATGATCATACAGGACAGCTGCTTTAAATTGGTATTTCAGATAAGGACAATGCAATAGACTGATATTTAAGATCAGACTAATGTCATTTAAAAATCTCTGTAGAGGGCTCAGTAAATCAAGGTATTCCTGTGCAAACCTGGTGACCTGAATTCAATCCTTGAAACTCACATAAAGGTGAAAGGAGAAAACCAACTCCACAAGCTGTCCTCTGCCCTCTACACAAAATCTTTGTAGAGAACAAACAAAATCAGCACACATTACTGATAAACTTTGGGAATGTAAAGGTGTCTTGTGACTGGTCAGGACAGAGCTGGTGGTGTTAAGATGCACACTGGGATTCTCTTACCTTTTTCTCCAACGAAAGGCAAAGACCACGTGAAAACATCCATGAAATTTGGAAGCCAGTAGGGGTGTGGAGAGCAGTTAAACTGCCTGATGTTCATGACATTGTTTTCATATTTCAACACTGCAGCTAAAAAGTAAAAAGCAAGACACTTGGGCACAGAAAACCATGGCACAACAGCTATTGTGCTTTGTCCAGTTGTGAACTGATTATAGACTTTTCAATAACTTATTTTCCATTTGTAAATTCAGGAGAAGGTCAGGACAGCTTGACAAATTTAAAGAATTTTGCAGGGTTGATTCTCTTAGGGATTATTACAAGGAAAAAAGTTACCTGAGGAGTTCACATGATCAAAGCATGGAAGACAATGTGTTCTGAAACACCAAAGGTTTGCTGAATACTAGCTATTAAATAAACCTAAGGTTCAACAAAGAAAAACTTCCCATAATTTCCATTTACTGTCCAAACAGCTGTAATCACAGCGTCTCTCTAAGGGCAAATATCACCCATTGAATGGGCATAGACTGTTTAGCTAGTCAAGAGCCACAGACAAAGTTTCTTATAAACTCTCCAGGAATTTATCAATTCACAGTGGGGGGCAATAAATTGGTAAACATGGAACAATTTCTAATTAATGCTTAAGGGTAGAGTATATAATCTCTCCTCACAGCAGATTTTAAAAATACCAGTTTTTTCAGGGTGATGGTGGTGGTGGTGGTGGTGGTGGTGGTGGTGGTGGTACATACCTTTGAGCCTAGCACTTGGGAGGCAGAGGCAGAGGCAGGCAGATCTCTGTGAGTTCAAGGCCAACCTGGTCTCCAACAGCCAGGACTATTACACACAGAAACCCTGTCTTGAAAAACCAAAACCACAAAATAAAACAAACAACACCCAACAATGAACAGAACTAGAAAACAAACAAACATCCTGAGTGAGGCAACCTAGACCCAGAAAGACAAATATAGTATGTATTCACTTATAAGTGGATACCAGACACAAAGCAAAAGATACCCAGCCTACAATTCACAACCTCAGAGAAGTTAGAACCCTCTTCCAGAAACAGATGGAAGCACATGCAGAAATCCACAACTAACCATTGGGCCAAGCTTCTGAAGTACAATTGAAGGAAGGGAGGAATGATAATATGAACAAGGACTCAAGACCAAGATGGGAAACCCACAGAATCAGCTGACCCGAGCTAGTGAGAGATCACTGACTCAGGTCTCACAAATGGGGAACCGAACTAGACCGAACTAGACTCCCTTAATATAGGTGACAATGATGCAGCTGGGACAACATATGAGTCCACTGGCAGTGGTTCCAAGACCTAACACTAATGCACAAACTGACTTAGTGGAGCCCATTCTATAGGGAGAGATACCTTGCCCAGTCTAGACATAGGGGTGTGGGGAGTGGAGAGGTGCCTTGGACCTGCCTCAATGATATGATGGGACAGACTTGGTAGACTTCCTAGGGGAGGCCTTAGCCTCTCCGAGGAGCAGATGAGAGGTGGGGGGGGAGGTAGGAAAGTGGGGGGTGCAGGAAGAGAGGCCGGATGGGAAACAGGAATTGGAATGTAAAAAATAAATTAATAAAAAAGTTTAAAAAGTAAACTGTTAAAAAAAAAAACAATAGTTCTTCTATTCTCAGCATTCTGGGTGCCTATAAACATTTAACAGGAACCATGTCATCAAATAGATGCATGCATATTTGTGCCAAGCTGATTTTCTGTATATTTTTTGTTTTGTTTTTGTCTTTAATGAGCTCTGATAGTTTTGTTTGTTTTGTTTTTTAAGATTTATTTATGTATTATTATACAATGTTGCATGTATGCCTGCATAGCCAGAAGAGGACACCAGATCTCATTATAGATGGTTGTGAGTCACCATGTGGTTGCTGGGAATTGAACTCAGGACCACTGAAAGGGAAGCCAATGTTTTTAACCTCTGATCCATCTCTCCAGCCCCTAGCTCTGGTAGTTTTATTAGAGGAAAACTTTCCTAGTTTACTTTTCACCAGTCTGTTCTGGCGCTTCTAATAACATCAGAATCACCTGGGTCAATTACAGCCAGCAGGCATACTCTGTAGTATTCCCGCATCCAGTGCCCAATTCAATGTTATTGCCACTGTAGTGACAGACACCAATTCTGGTCAATATGGCATAGTATTCCATTTCAGTTTTCCTGGGGCTGGGCAGTTGTTGGCGAGGATAACCAATTTCACTCTGCCCTGTCTGCCCATCTTCAGAATCTGTTTGCCCCAGCACATAACCTTCTCATAACAAGTAGAGGCTTAGAGTCCATCAACTCCAGATACTTTTTGTTTTTGTTTTTCTAGACAGGGTTTCTCTGTGTAGCCTTGGCTGTCCTAGTACCCACTCTGTAGGCCATGCCGGACTCAAACTTGGAGATCTGCCTGCCTCTGCCTCCTGAGTGCTGGAATTAAAGGTGTGTAACACCACTGTCTGGCTAGAGACATTTTGTCTTTGCAGCCACCATCTTCCTGCCCCAAACAAAAGCAACCACCAAGACAGCTGGGGAATGGGAAAGATTTCTTTATAGTTTTAAAAGTTTCTTATTCTTCATCACTTGTGCTGTAGTTATAATATTCTTTCAATTCTTTTTTGTTTGGTTGGGTTTTTGGTTTCTTTTCTTTTCTTTTTCTTTTTTTTTTTTTTAAAGATATCCCCCTCCCCCACCACCTCCACTCCTCCATAGCTCTGGCTGTCTGGAACTCACTGTGTAGACGAGGTTGGCCCTAAATTCAGAGATCCACTTGCCTCCTTCACAAGGAGTCCATGCAAATGAACACACATACACATGAAAAGTAATAAATAAATGTAAGGCATTTTTAAAAAGAGGGTCAAACTCACCTCTAATTAGAAATGCAAATCAGAACAGCACTTTTCATCATCGAAATTATAAGGAAAAGGTATATAAAGTCTGGTGGTGGTGGCACATGCCCTTAGTCCCAGCACTTGGGAGGCAGAGGCAGACAGATCTCTGAATTTGAGGCCAGCCTGGTCTACAGAATGAGTTCTAGGATGGCCAGGGGCACTCAGAGAAACCCTGTCTCAAAGACAAAACAAAAACAAACAAAAAGCAGCAAATGAGGAGCCAGGCATAATGGTAGATGTCTAAATCCCAGCACTGGGGAGGCTAAAGCAGGATGGTGAGTTTGATGCTGGTCTGGGCTATACAGTGAGACCCCATTCTAAAACACCAAACAAACAAAACAAAGTATCACCAAATGGTGACTTTTTTGAGGTAGTATTATCAACTTGTGTTAACTGTTCTAACATAGCTCTGAAGTTATTTATTAGTTTTAGATATTGACTCATCACACCATCTACTATGATCACTGTACCCTACAGATCCAATCTCTTAGGAGATGAAGACCAAACAGTAGCTTACACTCTAAATGTATTGACCTTTGTTCCAATAAGATCTCTTCGTCTAGATATGGTAGTGCATGCCTATAACCCTATCACTTGCTCAAAACCAACCTAGAGTACATAGCCAAACTCTGTTTCAACACAAAATAAACGAGAAGTGGGGTGGGGTGAGAGAGGAAGAAATGTCATGGTCTGTGGAGGAAGAGCAGAAGTCAGATAAGGAGATTGAAGTTAAGCTCTTTCTCAAGCTAAACACATGCTTTACCACAGAGCCATATCCCTTACCCAAGACCTTTTTATCTGATTGAAATTTTGTACTCAAAAATAGGTGTTCAGTATATAGCCCAGTGGTAGAGTGAGTGCTTTGCAAATACAAGGTCTTGGGTTCAATCCACAGAACCAAAAAATAAAAATAGATAAATGAACATAATAATAAAACTAAAACACAAAATTAAACTAGAGCTCACAGTTACTAACAAATTCACATTCAAATATTGTTGGGCTTCTTTACCTTTATTGTTATAAACATCGAGGTAATTAGGGGCAGAGAAAATTGTAATGAGTGATGGAAAGCCCGTTGCTTGGCTCTTCCTGTACATTCGGTACCTGGAAAAGAGAGGAGAGCTCATGCACCTTTTTTTTTTTTTTTTTTTTTTTTTTTTTTTTTTGGCTTTTCAAGACGGGGTTTCTCTGGCTGTCCTGGAACTCGTTCTGTAAACCAGGCTAGCCTTGAACTCACAAACATCCACCTGCCTCTGCCTCCTGAGTGCTGGGATTAAAGGTGAGCACCACTATTGCCCAGATGACTTCATGCATCTTTACACTAAACTAAAATCCCTGGAGGTATAGGTGAGAGTTTCAATGCAACTTACCCAGCATCCTGGGCTTCATGGGCTCTGATTATTGATAATAAACTGTTGTTCTGTAAAAATTCACAAACAGCGGGGTAACTGAAAAAGAAAATGAGAACACACACGTCCAATATTGCAGCAGTTATGTTTAATAGGAGTAAAGGGAAAACCCAATCTCAGAGTTGTTTTAAGACTATAGATACTACAGATTTATTTAATGTGTATGAGAGTTTTGCCTGCTTATATGTATGTGTACCACATGAGAGCCTGGTGCCTGCAGAGGCCAAAGGAGGGGTGTCAGATCCCCTGGAGCTGGAGTTACAATTATGAGTCACCATGTGGGTGCAGGTCTTCTGGAAGAACAGTCAGTGCTCTGAACCATAGAGCCATCTCTAGCCCCACCACTGAACGTTTATTAAAAGCTCAGAAACCAGTGATTTTTATTTCAATAATACATATTACTATCAAACCTGAAGATGATACTTTAGAAAAGAAAATTTTTCCATCTTTTAATTTATTTTATCTTAACACTAATGATACAATCAAACTTTTCTTGATATTTTGATATGAAAACATACCACAACATCATGAGTGCATGTATGTGTATACAGTTAAGTGCTACAAAGTGTAGACTTTCTTCAATCATCAAACCATTATAAAAGTAAGAGAATCCACTTACAGCTTTATATGTTATATCAATGCCAAGATAATACTATGCACAGATATTTTAGGAGTAGATATAAATATTATAGACTACCATATTCTTTTTTAAGACTTATTTATTTGAGTACTTTATGTATATGAATGCTTTACTTGCATGCATGCCTGCACGACAGAAGAGGGCATGGGATCCCACTATAGACGGTTGTGAGTTCCCATGAGGTTGCTGGGAATTGAACTCAGGACCTCTGGAAGAACAGCCAGTTTTATTAACTGCTGAGCCATCTTTTCCACCCCAGACCACTATATTCTAATATTATCTGCATATACTCCTAAAATAGTCTTATTATTTTTACTTTCCTAGATAACAAACAGGAAGAACTTGAGAATATAAAATTATCTGGAGAATGTGTAGGTATTAATTACTTACCTTTTTAAAAAAATATTTGTTTCCTGAATTGGGACAGTGCTTGCCTAGCATACACAAAGTCCTGGGTTCAACCCCCTGAACCACATACTAGGGATGCTACACACACTTGTGTGATCCTATTACTTGGAGGGTCAAACAGAAGAATCACAAGTTCATAGTATCTTTTCCTACATAGCAAGTTTGAGGCCAGCTTGGGATGCTTGGGATCCTGTCTGAAAAAGGGGGGCAACTTTGCTTTTCACTATGCTCAATGGAAAATGTTTAATTTTCAGATCAACATTATTACCAATGCAAAACAAGAACCCCCTGCTTTTGACTGCACAGAAACAATGATTGTTAGA
>NW_023276807.1:224910166-225027666 GCF_003668045.3 Cricetulus griseus
CTGTTTCAAAAGATAAAATAAAAAGAAATTAATTTCATAAAATTGGGGCTGGAAAGTTGATTCAGTGGTTAAGAACACTTACTGCTCTTTCAGAGGACCTGGGTTCAGTTCTTAGCACCCACCTGGCTGGTAACTCACAACTATAGTTCTAGGGGATCTAATAAACACCCTCTTCTGACCTAGGAGGACACCAGGCACACAGGTACACAGACAGACATGCAGGCACAACACTTACTTTTTAAAAAAACATTTAAGAAATAATAATTTCGGGCTGGAGAGATGGCTCAGAGGTTAAGAACATTGGCTGCTCTTCCAGAGGGCCTGAGTTCAATTCCCAGCAACCACATGGTGGCTCACAACCATCCGTAATGAGATCTGGTGCCCTCTTCTGGTGCGCAGGCATACATGGAGACAGAATGTTGTATACATAATAAATAAATAAAATCTTACAAAAAAAAAGAAATAATAATTTCATAAAACGGATCACCAGAGGCTGGAAAATGGCTCACTGGTTAAGAGTGTATATTCCTCTTGCAGAAGACCCAAGTTCAGTTTGCAGCACCCACATTGATGGTTCACAACTGCCTATTTTCCCAGCTCCAGGGGCTCTAATGCCTCAACCTCTCTCTGTAGGCATCTGCACTCATGTGCGTATATCCACAGACATACACACATATATAATTGAAAGCAGTAAAAATAAAGTTTAAAAACGAAAATCCCAGTTTGTTCCATCGCCTTCTACTTTGAGGATCAGCTTACCTGAAGAAGTAGGAGCAGCCTCGGACAGTGTTGTGGCTATAGTGCTCCTGGTTCTTCTCACTGCCATACTCCTCTAAGGGATCAGACCAAAGCAGGTCACACACTGGCCCAAAAGCAGGAGGTTCGGTAAACCTATCTAACTAGAAGACACACAGAGCCAAAAGGGGAAAAAAATCAGGAAAGCAAAGGGTTCTTGGAAGCAGGCAGGTCAAAAGTCCCCTTCTACCTACAGAAATGCCTCCAAGATGAGGCAGTGAGCCCAAAAGGATGGTCCTGTGTGAAAATGAGTGTTCTGTAACAAAGGTTTAAGTATCTTCTCTCTATCATCTGAGAATCCTGTAGAAAGAGGCCTCTCCTTCTGTGCTAATCCAGTCCAGCATTCTTTCAACTCAAATGTGAAATCAGCTACCACAAACTCTTAAAGACAATCTAATGTTAATTTCAGTTTTCTATGGGAAAGAGTGTTACAGGAATGCTTGGCCACGATTCTTCCACTGCCTACTTTATTCCAATGGAGATGTTTTCTTTACAAAAGGCTTTTTTATTCTTTCTATTCTATACAGTAGCAGCACTTTAATATTTGTTATTAACTTACATTTTTAGTGACTGCTGCTTTAATAAAAAACACACATGCAAAAAATTCTAAGAATATAAATACTCAGGTTTTGAACAGACCAGAACATCTGAGAGTCAAGAAGAGGGCTTCTGCTGAGAGGGGAGCTTTTTATCACAATTGGCTCATAATTGTTAAATGCAAATCTACTAAAGGAGAAAGGCTACATGCTTAAAAGACAGCAAAAAAGCCAGCACACAGGTGGACCTCTCCCTGGGGAGCTTGGGGCCATCTTGAGTCTATATCTCTATGTGGGAACTGAGGATATGAAGTGAGGAGACAGCATGACAACTGTGCAAGTGCATATGGCTGCTCCTTATCCCCAACTATGAAGTCAGAGTCCTGGAAATAATCACCGTGTAAGGCAAATGCAGCAACCATACCATACAATTTAGGATGTTAAAGTCAATGCCGTTTCAGAGCGGGCAGAATTCGAGCACTTATTCAAATTGCCTCATTTTACAAAAAGAACGTACTCAAAGGTTAAAGGACCTGGCCAAGGGCACTTTCATGTTCCTTGCACACTGGAATGATGGGGGATATCCTTCTTATGCTGTGAATACATGTTTCTCTTATTGGTTGATGAATAAAGCTGTTTCGCCAATGGACAGGCAGGATTTAGCCAGGCGGCAAATCCAAACAGGGATAGAGAAAAGTAGCAGGCAGAGTGAGAGAGACACCATGTAGATGCCAAGGAAGAGACTCGGCATCACCGGTAAGTCAAGACCATGTGAAGATACACAGATGAACAGAAATGAGTTAGCTAGCCAATAAGAAGCCTGGGCCATCAGTCAGTTTATAATTAATATAAGCCTTTGTGTGTTATATTTGGGACTACATGGTTGCCGGACCAAAGTCCGGGCAGGACAGAAACTTCCATCTACACTGCAATGTAATTTAAAGTTTCCAAGTTAGGTATGGTGGCATATGCTGAATAATTCTAGCATTTGAGTGGATGAGGCAGGAGAATTGTCTTGAGTTCAAACTAGCCTGTGCTTTTACAGAGAGATCCTGTTTAAAACATACAAATAATTTTTAAAATGTTCCATAATTATACTATAAGAATAGTATACTTTTAGTATTAAGATTTAATTTTAAGGCCTGGTGGTGGTGGTGGTGGTGGTGGTGGTGGTGGTGGTGGTGGTGGTGGTGGTGGTGGTGGTGGTGGTGGTGGTGCACACCTTTAATCCCAGCACAAAAACAGAGGCAAGTGGATCTCTAAGTTCAAGCCCAACCTGGTCTATTGAACAAGTTTAAGGACAGTCAAGGCTATCCAGAGAAAACTTGTCTCAAAAAACAAAACAAAAAATTAATTTTAAAAAGAGAAAGAAGTAAGAAATAGATGTATGTCAAGTGCTAATAACAGCTATCCAACAATGATAAGATCATGGATAAGTTCTGTTTTTCTGATTGTATTTTCTTTTAATTTCAGATATTATATGTTATATGTAAGATATATTAATTGGCTGGGATAAAGAACAAAAATTAAACAATATACTCTACAAAATCAACAAAAGATTACTTACTTTCCTTATGTCATCTAAACAATTAATTTCAGGTGACATTCCTCCATGTACACAGAGAAACTGCTGGTTTAAGAGAGCAGCAAGAGGAAGACAGTCGAATGTGTTCATACACGCTTCATACACCATTTCCGAATACTTAATCCGACCTACCGAGAGAGGACAAAGTCAAAGGACCAACAGTGTCATAAGATCTGGAGTCAGAAGGTGAAGCCAGTTAGGAAGCCACTGGTTTCAGGCGAGTCTAAAGATCCGTCTGTGAGAAGATGTCTTTTAAGAGATGAAGACCAGGGCTATCAGAACTCCCTTCCCTTTCTAAAGACAAGTATGCCCTTCAATTAACTTTCTAGCTCTGTTGCCCTGGAAACCTGGAAAGGCAGCTGGCTGCCAGCTGTCAATTATTAGGCAACATTATATTACCTGGGGGGAAGGCTATGGCATTGGGCTCCTCTGAGGGTCCTTCTAGGATCCTCAATTCTGCCATTAAAGCTTTACAAAGGATGCTGGCATTTTGATCCATGGAGCGTCTAACCCATGTGGAACTGTCTCCACAGTATTGAAAACTATTTCTGTATCGGAAACCTTTCTGCTCATTTTGTTCTATTCTTTTAAAAAGATTTATTACTTTCATATGTATGAATGTTGTGCCTATGTGCATGCACAATTATGCACTGAGTACATGCCAATGCCTCTGGAGGCCAGAGGAGGAAACTAGATCCCCCAGAACTGGAGTTAAGGAGAGCTGTGAGCTGCCATGTGGGTGCTGGGAACCGAACCTAGGTCTTCTGCAAGAACAGCTCCTGGCCGCCGAATCATTTCTCCAGCTCCTTTTTCTGCTCATTACTTTAAAGATGTATGAGTACATTACTATTATTCTAGTTTATGTAAAAATGTTTGGATTACTGAACTGTTTTGTATTTTTAAGATGTATTATTTTTTTTTTGTTTTGAGACAGGGTTAAAGGCATGCACCAGCACTGCATGGCCAGGCATGTGAATCTTAGTCTGGCCAGAGTGTGACCAAACAGCTGGAAAGACTGGAGGTCCCTAAAGGAAAAGGAAAAACAATGGACATTTGAAGTGAGAAGCCTTCCAATCGTGAAAATTCAGGATTTTTCTTTGTGGCCGATACTGTGTGATTAGGGTTTGTGCTTAAGGGAATCTGTGGGTTCTATTCACACTATCATTATGGCAGGTAAAACCTTTTATTTTATAGCTCAGAGTTTGTAAGAACCATATTTTGTACATTCTTTTCCTTTTCTTTCAAGAACTTTTTTTAATATAAGAGAACATATCTTTTTTTTAAAGATTTTATTTATTTATTTATTATGTATACAACACTCTGCTTCCATGTATATCTGCACACCAGAAGAGGGCACCAGATCTCATAATGGATGGTTGTGAGCCACCATGTGGTTGCCGGGAATTGAACTCAGGACCTCTGGAAGAGCAGTCAGTGCTCTTAACCTCTGAGCCATCTCTCCAACCCCTTTCAAGAACTTTTTTTTTTCTTTTTTCTTTCTTTCTTTCTTTCTTTTTTTTTTTTTCTTTGCTAAATGGAGACAGGGTTTCTCTCCCAAGGGGATTAGACTTGTGACAGTATCTATGTTGCTATATTTTCTGATTTTCTCTAATGAATGCATATCTATAGATGTATAGTGACTATACATATGTATAGTAACCATCATATACATCAGTGAGCTAGGCACCTGACCCAGCACGGTGGTCAAATAAATGATCTGTAACCCAACTCTTAGTTTGGACCTCAGATCTGTTAGCTTTTAACTTGGAAACTTGGGCAAATGTCTTCATTTCATGTGCTTTGGATGACAATCCTTGCCAAGTCATGAGGCTGTGAGGACTGAAGTACAGTCAGATGTGTGTAAAGTGTGTCCATGCAGTGGCTGTAACTATGAGGACTGGAGAGCACTCAGATGTGTGTCACGTGTGTTCACACAGTGGTGTAACTGTGAGTGTTGACCTGCTTCACAGAATCCCTGTGTTCAGGTAAAAGCCAAGGAAGGCAGCAGGAGAGGCAGTGGCTCAGCTGTTAAGAGCACTTGATGCCCTGCCATAAAACCCGAGTTCAGGCTGGGCAGGGTGGCACACGCCTTTAGTTCCAGCACTTGGGAGGCAGAGGCAGGTGGATCTCTGTGAGTTCCAGGCCAGCCTGGTCTACAGAGCAAGTTCCAGGGCATCTAGGACTGTTACATGGAGAAACCTTGTCTCGAAAAAGAAAAAAACAAAAAACAAAACAAAAAAAAGAAAACCACAGTTCAATTCAATTCTCAATACAGACAGCTCACAACTGTCTGTAACTCCAGGTTAATGAAAACAGCTCTGGGGTCAGCCGCCATTTTAAAAAAATTAACAGGATGGAACAAAATTTTATATATAATTAAAATAAAAGAAGGTCTCATAGCCCAATTTGACCTTAATTCACCTCCTAAGTGCTGGGATTACAGGCATGCACTACCCATGGCCAGCAATAAAACATCATTTTAAAAGAATTCTAGGAAAAGTTCTGAGGGTTAGAATCATTTATAAGAACCACAACCTGTCTAGCCATCGATCATATATTTTCGTAATTTTTGCATTCACTGAAGATTCTCCCTCTGTCTCTGTCTTTCCTCTCTCTGTATACTCCCATCCCCAACTGAATTTTCTAGCCTAGCTGAAAAATCCTGAGGGTAAGGTAAAATTTTGTGGTTCTTATAAGAGCAGCTTAGTAATTAAAAAGAAAATGAACTAACCAGGCAAATCTGCTGCTCTAAATAATGCTGCAAAGAACAGTACTTGTTCTTTAAAAATCTGTTATAATAGGACTGTTTTTATTAGGAAATTGCAAGAGTTTCTGGAACTTGTCAATAAGCTAAGAAAAAACAGTTCATGAAACAACAAATTAATCCACTTGAGAATTCTGGACCCAGAACTATGAGATGAGATCAACATGAGGCTTCTTGCTTTCTAAGTACATAACAATAAGACGACGACACGTAAAAAATTAACTGTTAGCCAGGCATGGTAACACATGCCTGTGATTCTCAGGAGGATGAGGCAGGAGGCTCAGTGAGAGTTTGAAGCCAGCAGGGACTACACAGCAAACTCAAGGCAAGCCTGGGCAGCCTAACAAGCCTCTGTCTTAAAAACATCTCTCCCAACTGAGCAGTGCTGGTACATACCTTTAATCCTAGCACTCGGAAGGCAGAGACAGGTGAAATTCTGTGAGTTCAATGTCAGCCTGGTCTACAGAATGAGTAACAGGACAAGCAGGGCTAAAGCCTGGCCTGCCTCAAAACAAAATAAAATTAGATCTCCCAGTATAAATAAGAATGAATATGATGTGGGCCTGGAGACACAGGTCTGTAATCCCAGAGAGCTAGGAGATTAAATACAAGGCCAACCTGGGGAATTTAAGACTGTCTCAAAGCAAAAAAGTAAAAATAGGGGACACACACACACACACACACACACACACACACACACACACACACACACACACAATGTCACACATGTGGAGGTCCAAGGACAGCTCTCAAGGAATCGTTTCTCGGCTTCCTGGGCACTAAACTCAAGTCACCAGGCTCAGGAGCTCAACCATCTCACTGGCCCAGCAGTCATTCTTAAACAAGAGCATACAGCAGAGTTACTAGGAGTGCTTCAAAAACCTACTCAGGAGCCAGTGAGGTGGCTTAGGGGACACAGCACTTGCTTCTGAGTCAACACGCAGTAGAAGGGAGAGAATAGACTCAAGAGCCTCCCCACACATGCCAGGACATGCTCATCGCCATATATATACACAAAATAAAAATGTAAGTGTTAAAAAATATTTATTTACAGTGCTGAGGATTGAACAGCCTTTCAGTGCTTCACCACAGAACTATTCCCCGGCCTTCAACACAAAGACAAAAATAACAACACAAGCCTCTGAGAGCCAGAAGTGGTGGCATACATCTACTGGAGAGACTAGAGGATCTATGAAAGTTTGAGGACAGCCTGTCTGTATAGGGAGTTTAAGGCAAGAACTACGTAGCAAGATCACACCTTTAAGAAAACAAAACAAGGGGCTGGAGAGATGGCTCAGTGGTTAAGAGGATTAACTGCTCTTCCAGAGGTCCTGAGTTTAATTCCCAGCAACCACATGGTGGCCCACAGTCATCTAAAATGAGATATGGTGCCTTCTGGTGTACATACAAACATGCAGGCAGAACACTGTATACATAATAAATAAATCTTTAAAGAAAACAAAACAAATAAAAAGCCCTTCAAATACCTGGTCCCCAATCGAGTAATTTTAAAATTAGCAGCTTCAAAAAAAATTACAAGAATAGTACATAATAATGGCAAAAAGATAATTCAAATAGTACTAGAGAGTAAAATAAGACCTTCTGACCCAGCCAGAACCACAGAAGTAAACCCTGATGCAGATTTCTTCTGCACATAGTGTACATGGTCATCAAATGGTTTCTCTCAGCTAACAGCCTGTGAGCATCTCTCCAGATAGCACATACAGATCCCTTAATATTTAAACAGTGGCCTAGCATTGCTTTAAAAATAGTTTGGGGGCCAGAAAGATGACTCAGCAGGTAAAGTACTTGTTCTATAAGCCTGAGGACCTGAGTTTAATCCTGGGAACCTACATAAAGGTAGAAGAAAAGACTGGACTCCAAAAACATACTCTTCTGACAGCCGTACTCCCACCCCCCACCCCCATCTAATACTAACACAATGTATTTAACTTTTATTGACAATTAATTATTTTTTATTGTTATAATCAACACTGAAATGAACATCCTCAAAAAGCAAGTATATGTTGGGTGGTGGTAGCACACGCCTTTAATCCCAGCACTTGGGAGGCAGAGGCAGGCAGACCTCTGTGAATCTGAGGCTAGCCTGGTCTAGAGTTGTGAAACAGCTAAGGCTACATAGAGAAACCCTATCTTGAACCCCCATCCCACTAAAGAAGCAAATATCTTACTGGTTTTCATCCATCCAACTGTGTTGGGCAAACTGAAACATTACTCCAATATCTTCCACTTGGTATAATGAGTCTGTGGAAACTCTGCCTATGATGAGCCTTGAACTGTTACCCTTCACTAGATGGCAAACGGGAGATTCTCCTGGATGGACATGGCCTAAGCACACGGACCTTTAAAGAGCAGAGGTTTCCTCCAAAAGTCACTCAGGCTGGTCCAGAAGAAAGACAACATCTACACTAGGAACTACCTATGGGAACAGTATGTCAAGAACCTGGAAGCAGTCTCTAAAAACCAAGAGTGACCCCAAGTTGGGAGCTAGCTGGAAAATAAAGAGCAAGGGCTCCAAATAACTAGTGACCTCACAGGAAGACTCAATCCTCACAATAGCATGACCTCAGCTGAGCAAAACTTAGTAGAATCCAGACTTCTGACCCTGCTAAATGTAGCATGATACATGTGTGAGCTCACTCAACTCCTGACAGTGCTTTAGCAGCAGTATATGGTCTTCATGATACATTTTGACTAGTCAAAATACTGAGGGAATGTGTACCTGCAATCACCACAAATACTGCAAAATTGTTATCTAAATACTTACTTGGCACCATTCAAAAAACTACCAAGAGTAAATCTAATTTGAAAACCTTCCTGGTCATTATCTGATGGTGTGTTTATTTCAGTAAGTTTCTAGGGCTGGAATGATCTGAAGATCCTTTATTTGCAACAGACGTTAGTGTCTGAGGGAATTTTTGCCTTGTTTGTGTTTTGTGTTTTGAGAGAGGGTTTCATGTAACCCAAACTGACCTTGAATTCACCAGGTAGCCAAGGCTGGCCTTGACTTCCTAATCCTCATCTCTACCTCACAAGTGTTGGGATTACAGACATGACCACTAAACCTGGCTTACTATTTCTTTTAATAACTCTGACCTTTCCTTTCAAGCTCTCTTGGGAGGAAGGCTGCCATTATAACCACCCCTATGGCCAATACAGGACACTACTAACAACAAGACTCAATATGACACATGGATACCAATCTATCAGTAAAGTGGTGTGTGGGCACTGAATAAACAGTGTAGGAGTACCTAAGTTTTATTCTTCATTTTCTTCTAGGCAGGGTCTCACTCTATAGCCCAAGCTGGCTTCAAACTTACGGTGGTCCTTCTGTTTCAGCCTCCCAAGTGTGGAGTTTCAGGCAAGAGCCACCAAGCCTGGCTTAATTTTTTTTTTTTTTGAAGGTATGGTCTTAACTAAGCATGGCAGCACATGAGATAACTAAACATTCTCTAAAGATGTATACTTACATTCCTGTTTGAAGGTGAAGTACTCTGTAAGATGCCTGCATTCATGATTTCCTCGAAGCAGAAACAATGTTTTAGGATAGTTAATCTTTAAACTCCATAAATACAGCACACACTAGGAGACACAATTAAAGGATAATGTTCTTCATGACCATGACAATACATAAAGACAATTTAACTAAATCAAAATGATGTGCTATATGGTATATCTCACTGTAAGCCCCCAAATGGAAAAATGTAATCTTCTAGCTTTTATGTTTACCCTTAAATTTGGTGAAATAATTAGCCTTCATAAAAATCTCTCAAGTATCTGGACATTGAGAACTCTCTGGGCAAAGCTACCCATATATATACTAGTCCTAAAATTTGTATCATTATATTATAATGGAAAAACACTAGGACCAGGAACAAGGCAAACATATTAACTATCTGTTGCTATTCAATGTTATAATAGAGGTGTTAATCAATATAATTAGACAAATGAAATCAAGTAAAGGCTTCAGAATGGGTAAAAGAAAAATTAAAAAATTAATTATGTGTAGAAGATATAATTGTTTAACTGAAAAAACAACCCCAGAAAAAACAATGATAAACACAGCCTAAATAGAAGAATTTAAAACAGTGTATAAAATTGAATACATATATGAACTAGCTTTTATGTAACAGTATGAAATAGGGTACCAAGGTATAAAAATACATTTAGAACTGCAACAAAAAGGCTAGGAGTACAGCTCAGTTGGTAGAGTGTCTGCTTAGCATTCACAAGGTTCTGCATTCTAACCCCAGCACCCATACATAAAACATAATGTCCCACACCCATAATACTAGCACTTGAGAGGTGAAAGCAGAAGAATCTGTAAGGAAACAGTAGGTCAACCTCGGCTACACAGTAAGTTGAAGCAGTGTAGGCTATGGGACACATTGTCTCAAAAAAAAAACAAAAACAAAAACAAAAACACAATGTTCTGAGCCACATATGGTAGCATAGGCCTGTCATCTCTGTACTCAGGCAAAAGGATAATGAATTCAATGCTAGGTTAGACTACATAAGGAGTTCTAGACCAGCCTGGTGACATAATAAAACCTCAGCTCATTCAAAATAAAATAAAATAAAGAACCTGTGCCCTACCATATGCTACAATATGCCAGTAATTTTTCACAGTCCAGAAACAAATCCAAGTTCATATGAACATCTGTACACAATAAAGGTGGCATCTCAAATCACCATGTGAATCCCAGTGCTGAGTAAGCTAAAGCAGGAGGACTGCCTTGAATTGGAGGCTAGCCTGTGCTACAGTATAAAATCTTTTCTCATAAAAATGGAAAACATATAATAAACATCTCTTGGGTCAGACACCATTAAAAAAAAAAAGTTAGCGCTAATGTTACATAGCACCTAACAAGTGATCTAAGAATTGAAAAGAAATTCTAGAAGGATGCATGGACAGAGAAATTTTAATGACAAGAGATCCACAGGCAAGAAAGGATAGATGTATTTCACTATGTAAAAAGGAAGGTACGCCGGGGCTGAAGAGATGACGGTAAGAGCCCTCATTGTTCTTCCAGAGGACCTGGGCTCAGTTCCCAGGACCCATATGGTGATTCACAACCATCTGTAACTCCAGTTATAGGTTTTCTGATGCCCTCTTTTGACCTCTGGGGTACCAGGCGTGTACATGGTGCACACATATACATGCTGGTCAACACTAATATACATAAAATAAATAGATCCAAAAAGAAAAGAAAAGAAACTGCATGGTAAAGAAAATGCAGCAAATACTGACAAAACTACATTATTTACTTAACTTTTTTTTTACTTAACTTTTTTTTACTTAACTCTTGACCCATTTTTAAGTCGTGTATTTCCACTGATATGAAAATACATACATATGCTACAACACTGTCAAAGCAAAATATTGGCAATAACTTGTACCATGAAAAATAAAAGCCCAGAAACTGATAATGGGGTTCAAGCTTCAAGCTGAAGATCAGAAAAGCAAAGCAGTCGGCCAATAGCTCTTACCTCTACCTCAGGCTGAAAACACTGTCCTCTCCTCAGTGTGGCTGGAGAATAAATCTCTCCACCAAGCCTCAGACTGCAATCCTAGACTGCTTGTTGCCTCTTCCTTTTATACCTCTCAAATCCTGGGATTTAAAGGCATGCAGTCCCAAAACACTAACTTCAGCAATGTACAGAACAAAATGGAAAATAAGCTTGTGCCACTTTCAGCCCAGCAACAAGAGTTCAATTCTTTGGACTCCTCCAAGTTGTCCTTTGAACTCTATAGGCATGCACGTAAACACACACACACACACACATACACACACACACACACACACACACACACACACACACACACACACACACGGACATAACTACAAAGCTATTTGACATTCTCAAAACAAAAAGGGGTGGGGGGGGAGACACAGATATTTGGTGATGGTCTCAGCACTGTCACAGAGAACCAGGTCCTCTCCTGTTACTCACCATTCTGAGGCACCAAAGGTCTGCTTTCACCCTTAGTCCCACCTCACAGTCCTCAGTCAAGACACACCCATACTGGAAATGACAGGGTGGAATAGATGTCCAAAAGCTTTAACCTGCACCCACAGCACAGAGAAGGCAAACCCAAAGGAAGCAGGAGTTCAAAGTCACCTTGGCTTCACAATAAGTTCAAGGCCAGTCTGGGCTTTCCGTGATTCTGCATCAAACAAAGTAAAACAAACCTCAAAGCTTTAACTTTTCCAGAGCCTTTTCATATAGAAAGATGTGTGTAAGACAGACAAGCAAATGGAATGAAGAATAGTGCCAGAAAGCTGTCTATATGATAGTGGGCAAAAGGGGCCATGCTTGTCCTTAGGCTAACCACAGGTGTCAGGAAATGGATTTGCCTTAACAAGTTCAGACCAATCAGAAGTTGTTCTCTGGCCTGGGATAAAAGTCTTCCTTTCTTGAGTCTGAAATTCCCCTTGCAATCCCAGTCCTACTTTCTGGAACAAAACAGGGGTTTTGCTACTAAGGAACGAGGAGGAGAAGGTGCTAAGCAACCTCTATAAGCCTAGTTATCCAACACTAAAAATAAATTATGGTGTTTATGCCATTAATTATATGCCTTTGTAGAAAAAAAATGACAAAAAAGCCTTTAATATGATGTTGAATGGAAAAAGACTACAAAAGGAATACCCATGGTAGTCCTAATTTTCTTTTTAAAAATGCAAGGAGCTGGAAAGACAGGTCAGCAGTTAAGAGCACTTCCTTTTCTTGCAGAAAACCAAGATCCAGTTCCCAGCCTCCTTCCCCATGGTGGATTACAGCCAACTCTAACTCTAGTCCCAGGGGTCTGACTCCCTCTTCTGGTTTCTGTGGGCATTTTTACACACGTGGTACACAGACATACATGCAGGTAAAATAACCATCCTCATAAAATAAATCTAAGAAGAAGGACTTACAATATTAAAAATGCATATAAATATAAGATAAAAGAGTATTGTTGTTGTGGGGCAAGGGACTAGCTCAGTAGTACAGTAGATAGCCATGGTGTGTGACGGACTGGATTTCCTCTCCAGCTCCAGAAGAAAAATAAAAAATAAAAAGACAGTGGCTAGAGAGACATTCAGCAGGTCGGAGTGCATGCTGCTTTTGGATGACCTGAGTTCACTATCCAACTCCCTCATCTTGCACCTCAAAACTGCCTGTAACTCGAGCTCCAAGGAAATCGGAAACCCTATTCTACCCCACAGGCACTTGTACACAAATGGCATAATCTATCTCTTCTCCTCCCCCCCCATTAAATTTTTTAAAATAAAAACATTTTACATTATGTGTTCATGTGCATCAGAGAATGGTATGTGCATATGAGGTGTCAGAATTCTTGGAGTTGCAGTTAATAGGCAGTTGTGAGTACCTGCTGTGGGTGCTGGGAACCCAGGTCTTCTGCAAGAGCAGTACAAGCTCTTAACCACTAAGTCATTTTCCCAGCCCCTAAAATGAAAATTGTAAAGATAATGTCCAAAAGATAAAAATCCACATGGTAGTTTATGCTTATACTCCCTGCACATGGGAGGTGGAGACAGGCACATCAGGAGACCAAGGTTAGCCTTAGCATAACAAATTTGGGCTTTGGCTATCAAAGATGCTATCTCAAAAAACTGTGAGGGGGCAGCTTAGCAGTTAAGAGCATTTATTGCTCTTGTAGAGGATTTGGTTTAGTTTCTATGACCCACATATGGAGGTTCACATCCTCCTATAACACCAGTTCCCGGGATCTGATGCAATCTTCCGACCTCCTTGGGCACAAATACATTCAGGCAAATATTTATACACGTAAAATAAAAGTAAATAAATTCTTAAAAACAAAAAGAATTAAATCACCACTGTACCTAAAACTTTCAATTCATTTAAGTTATTTAAAAAAAAAGTCAAGTTTTAAAAAACCATCAAGTAAAGTCAAATACAAACTAAAATTTATTAATATTCATTTACTTAACAAACTGGGTGCCTATTATATATCAGGAGACTAGGCTAGCTTTTTTTTTTTTTTTCAAGACAGGGTTTCTCTGTGTAGCTTTGGAGCCAATCCTGGCACTCGCTCTGGAGACCAGGCTGGCCTCGAACTCACAGAGATCCGCCTGCCTCTGCCTCCTGAGTGCTGGGATTAAAGGGGTGCGCCACCAACACCCGGCTAGGCTAGCTCTTTAAGACTTATCTTTACAAAATCAGAAATGAAAAGGAGGACATAGCAACAGATACTGGGGAAATCCAGAGAATTATCAGGTCATACTTTGAAAATCTGTACCCCACAAAATTGGAAATTTTAATTTAAAGGAAATGTAAATTTTCTGGATAGATATCACTTATCAAAATTAAGTCAAGAACAGATAAGCAAAATGAAATAGACCTATAACCCCTAACGAAATAGATGCAGTCATCAAAAGTCCCCCAACTAAAAGAAAGAAAGAAAGAAAGAAAGAAAGAAAGAAAGAAAGAAAGAAAGAAAGAAAGAAAGAAAAGAAAGAAATTAAAGAAGATACCAGAAAATAGACAAATCTCCCATAATCTTGGATAGGTAGGATAAACAGTAAAAATGGCAATCTTACCAAAAGCAATCTACAGATTCAATGCAATCTTTATCAAAATTGTAGCACAATTCTTCACAGACCTTGAAAGGACAATACTCAACTTTATATGGAAAAACAAAAGACCTAGGATAGCCAAAACACCCCTGTACAATAAAAGAACTTCAGGAGGCATCACCATCCCTGACTTCAAGCTCTACTATAGAGCTATAGTCCTGAAAATAGCTTGGTGTTGGCAGATAAACAGACAGGTAGACCAATGGAATCAAAAGACCCTGAAATTAATCCACATGCCTATGAACACATGATCTTTGACAAAGAAGCTAAAACTATACAATGGAAAAAAGACAGCATCCCAACAAATGGTGCTGCATAAGTGGATGTGGACATGTAGAAGACTGCAGATAGAGCTGTATCTATCGCTATGAATAAAACTTAAGTCCAAATGCATCAAAGACCTCAACATAAATCAAGCCACACTGAATCTGTTGGAAGGGAAAATGAGAGGTAGCCTTGAACAAATTGGCACAAGAGACCACTTCCTGAACATAATGCCAGTAGCACAGACACTGAGATTGACAATTAATAAATGGGACCTCCTGAAACTGAGAAGCTTCTGTAAGGCAAAAGACAGTCAAGAAGACAAAACAGCAGCCCACAAAATGGGAAAAGATTTTTACCAACCTCACATCAGACAGAGGGCTGACTTCCAAAGTATACAAAGAACTCAAGAAGCTAGTCACCAAAACAACAAATAATTCAATTAAAAAGTGGGGTACAGAACTAAACACAGAATTCTCAATAGAGGAATCTAAAATGGCTGAAAGACACTTAAGAAATTGCTCAACATCCTTAGCCATCAGGGAAATGTAAATCAAAACAACTCTGAGATATCAGATAGCTAAAATCAAAAACACAAATGACAGTTTATGCTGGAGAGGATATGGAGAAAGGGGAACACTTCTCCATTGCTGGTGGGAGTGAAAACTTGTACAGCCACTTTGGAAATCAGTATGGCAGCTTCTCCAGAAAATGGGAACCAGTCTACCTCAAGATCCAGCAATTCCACTCTTAGGTATATACCCAAAGGATGCACATTCATACAACAAGGACATCTGTTCAACTATGTTCATAGCAGCATTATTTGTAATATCCAGAATCTGGAAGCAACCTAGATGCCCCTCAACCAAAGAATGGATATAGAAAATGTGGTACATTTACACAATGGAGTACTACTCAGTGGAAAAAAACAAATGAAATCTTGAAATTCACAGGCAAATGGATAGAACTAAAAGAAACCATCCTAAGTGAGGTAACCCAGTGTCAGAAAGACAAACATGGTATGCACTCACTCATACATGGATATTGGACACAGAGAAAAGGATTACCAGCCTATAATCCACACCTCCAGAGAAGCTAGGAAACAAGGAGGACAGTAAGAGAGGCACACACAGTCCCCCAGGGAAGCAGAAAGGGACAAGAACCCCTGAGCAAATGGAGAGCACCGGGGAAGAGGGGAGGGAGGTAGGAGAAAGAAGAGGGGAGGAGAGGAGGGGGAGGAGAGCATGAGGAATCGGGAAGACTGAGTGGGGAGAGGAAGAGAGCAAGGAAAGAGGCACATAATACAGGGAGCCACTACAGGTTAAAGAGAAAGCTGGCTCTAGGGAATTGTACAGAGATCCACAAGGATGACACAGTACTCAAGTGTTTGAATTACATCCTAAATTAATTTTATGTCTACACACAAAAACATATATTTGTTTTAAATTCTACTCATGTTCTCATACTTCGTTCGTTCCCTCCTTCCTTTCTTTTTTCGAGACAGGGTTTCTCTGTAGCTTTGGAGTCTGCCCTGGAATTGGCTCCGTAGACCAGGCTGGCCTCAAACTCATGGAGATCCACCTGTCTCTGCCTCCCGAGTGCTGGGATTAAAGGTGTGCGCCACCACTGCCCAGATGCCATCACTTATTTCTTAAAATATATAAAGGAACTGTCAGTTTTATTAGCTCCTCTTCACGTTTTGTCTTCCAACAAACGTAATAGTGTGCAACAGAACCAGAAATCCCGAATTCCACATTCTCACAGGAAGTCAACCTTAGAGTCAGCTGCAGTCTTACAGTTAAGGTTTGCTAATCCAGACACTTTTTAGAATGAAAAGCCATGCATGTCCCTTCTATATAGCCCAGGCAGCATCTTCAAAAGAGAAAAACTTAGCAGACATTTATTTTCAAAATTAGCTTAATACAGCCTTCTATAGGACAGGTTTTCTATGGGTTAAAAAAGGATTACTTTTTTAAAAAAATAATAAAACATGTCTCTATTAGTTAAATTCCAAATGTAATACAGTGGATAAATTCTACCAGTGTTCAGATCTCCATCTCTTCCATGACGGAATGGAGAGCAGATCTTATCAGACGATGGCCTGGAGGAGCCAGGTTAATTTTACCTCGATACTGAAGTAGCCTCTGTCCACATAGTCACCCAGAAAGAGGTAGCGGGTATTACTGGGTGGTCCCCCAACTTCAAACAACTTCATCAGGTCAAAGAATTGTCCATGAATATCACCACACACTGGGAAAGAAAGACATGGGGTGAAAAGTATACATTAGAAGGAAAACGACAATAAAGCAACAGGGAACACATTTAACTTTTAATGTAATCACTTTTGCTTTGGACTGGACTTCTGTATAATTAGTTACCCAATCAGTACTAAATACCCCTACTAGAAATATTATTCAGTTAACAGTGAGCTTTAAAAAAAGACTTATTTTTAAGTGTGTGCATGTGTGTGCATATGTGTCTGTCTCCGTGTGTGGGTATGTACATGAGTATAGATGTCCACAGAGGCCAGAGGTGTGGTTTTCTCCCTACAGCTGGAGTTGCAATGGTTGTGAACCACATAACACGAACACTTGGAACGAAAATCCGGTCCTCTGCAAGAGTAGTACATGATCTTAAGAACCAAGCTTGAGCCCCTATTGTTGTTTTTTAAGGAATAAAATCATTCTAACAAATCCCTAGATTGCCTCAAAATTCCTAGAAATATTTATCACACTCACTTTAGTTGGCTTTTTGCAATCATTTTTCAAAATTAGTACAAATCTAAGGGCCACCATGCAAATGCATTTCCTACCTGTGATGGGAGCATCCACTTCTATCATGGTCATCTCTTGTCTTAGGATGGCAGCCCCATCATTGATTATCTTTAAGGCTACCTCCTCTTCCACCCGGCCTTCTTTGACCAAATGGTTTTTCAATACATCCATTTTAGGTTTCCCATTCTCAAATACTTCCGTCAAAGTTAGCCGTTGGGTTGGAGGAAAGGGGACAGCTAAAAAGACAAAAAATTAATGTAAAATGCTTAAAGGCACAGATAACAATTACAAACATACTTTTTAAAATAAACCAAACCTAATAAGCAATCATAACTTCATAGTATTAAAATAATATGAAAAAAAATTCTAGGACACCGTGTATCAGAATTGGTAATTCTAATTTTAAAAGTCACCAGTTCAAGTCATATCCCAAGTCTGCACATTCATATCATTTACACACACGCAAACTGAATGAATGAATGCAACAAATATATATGTTTTAATGAAGCAGATGACTGAAGATGTAGCTCAGTTGATGGAGTACTTCCCTTGAACTGACAAAGTCCTGGGTTCAATCCCCAGTATCACATAAAACAGGCTTGGTGGCTCTCACTTGTAAACCCATCACCTGGAATGTAGAGGCCATTTAGTACCCATTTTCAATGTTTGACCTAACATAACTTTCAACTATCACATAAAACCTTTGGGCTGCATTAATTTATTAGGCTGCTGGCTTCTACTGACCCAAAGCTAAGAATTTCATTCAGATAACATCCAGGACCTACAACATTGCTGTAAGGTCCTAACATGATGCCTTGACTTTTGACTGTTTTCTTTTGCAACTATAAAAAGTCCACATAACTCAGGGCAGTGGTGGCACATGTTTTTAATCCCAGTACTCAGGAGGCAGAGTAAGGCGAATCTCTTTGAGTTCAAGGCCAGTCTGGTCTACAGAACAGGTTCCAGGACAGCCTCCAAAGCTGCAGAGAAACCCTGTCTCAAACCCTACTCCCAAAAGGTAATATACTGGGGCTTGATAGATGTCTCAGTGGTTATGAGCACTGGCTGTTCTTCCAGAAGACCTGGGTTCAGTTCCCAGCACCCATATGGCAGCTTACTAAGTGTCTGAAACTCACTTCCAGGGAATCAGATACCTTCACACCAAATACAGTTAAATAAATCATAATTATAATTATTATTATTACTATTTGGTTTTTTGAGACAGGGTTTCCCTGTAGCTTTGGAGTCTGTCCTGGAACTTTATGTGTAGACCAGGCTGGCCTTGAACTCAGAGATCCATTCACCTGCCTCTGCCTCCAGAGTGCTAGGATTAAATGCATGTGCCACCACCACCCAGCCATTTTTTTTTTTAAAGTGTCTTAGATGCCTGTGTCTTTGTTCTTGTATTTTACAGAAAGGTTAGGCAAATTTAAGGTTAATGAATTTTAAATTAGCAGTTTTTAGATAAGACATACACTCCCAGAGTAATTAATATGTCTATGTGCAGAGCTGAGCAGGAATCTGAGCTGAAATTTAAGAAAACAAAAGACATGCAAAATGAAGTCAGAGAAGCCAACACATTGTTCTGGCTTTAGTTACCAAGTGTGCACCTACAAGTGAAGGGTTGGTGCTTTTTAGCAAAGTCAGCCTTTTACGTCCCTATATAACCATAAAAGCAGTTAAGATTCAAAAAGCTAAACACTGATACAAGAGACTTGGTGAAGCATGTATGAGGCCCTGGAGTTTAAGTTTCTACATTTAAAAAGTTAAAAAGAGCTGGGTGGTGGTGGCACATGTCTTTAATCCCAGCACTCGGGAGGCAGAGGCAGGTGAATCTCTCTGTTAGTTCGAGACCAGCCTGGTCTACAAGAGCTAGTTCAGGACAGCCTCCAAAGCCACAGAGAAACCCTGTCTCAAAAAACAAAAACAAAAAAAGTTAAAAAGAACCAGAGTCAGGGACATCCTTGGTTTGTTGTTGCTTCTGAAATAGCAGTTCTCTCTCTGTAGCCAGGCCAGCCTAAAACTCTAGACAATCCTGTTTGAATCTCCCAAGAGTTTGAGATTCTAGGCCTGGCTCACCACACCCTGCTAGTCTCCTTGCATATCTTCCCATGAAATCTTTGATTTGTTACCCTTTGATGGGTATTTAGTAGCCAAATATATCAATTATCTAATGCAACCTAACAAAATGTTCAGGAACACAGTGACTTAAAACAATCCCTTACTGTCTCTCATAGCTATGGACTGTGAACTCAGAAGACACAGCAGGAATGCCTGTATGTCTCAGCCAGACATTCGTCGGCCCAAGGCTAGAATCATCTGAATGCTGCTCACTCAGTCATCCGGTTGCCTGTCAGCTGAGACTCCCTTCAGGTTTTTGATGAGAATACCTGCTTGTGGCCTTTCATGTGACTGAGTTCCAAGGACAAACATTCAGAAAGAGCAAGCCAGAAAGAAGCTGTGTGCTTCATACCCTAGACTCATCACACCTTTCCCTGCTCAGACTGTCCCAGCATTCTCAAGCCCACCCATGCTCAAGGGGAAGAGAAGTAGATTCCACCCACAGATGGAGAGTGGTACAATTAATTCTGTGAAAGCCGAGGCCAGGACCAGTGCTAAGGCCATTTACTGGAAGTAAAAGGACTGGGGCTGTGGTTCAGTGGTAGATGAGGCCCTGGGTTCAATCCCCAGTACTGCCTAACCCTACTCCCAAAGGACAGAAAACTAATACAGACCCTTGGCTAAACCCTTGAGATAAAAAAACAAACAGAAAAAAAAAAAAACTATAGCCTTTCAAATACTTACTTTTTTGGATTTGGTTTTGTTTATTTGTTTGGTATTTGTTAGTTTTTTGGGTAGGGGGCTCATGATATTATAGTCTTGGATGGCCTGAATCTCAATACACAGACAAGGCTAGCTTCAACCTTGCTTTGATTCTCTCCTTTGCCTGCACAGTGCAGGGATTACCAGCATGCCCATCTTACAAATACAGTGTTCTGTTTGTTACAAGTGGTGGAGCTAGACTGATGCACAGTCCTGAAGCATGCTGAGTATTAAGTATGCTCTACCATGAGCAGCACCCCCAGCCACACACATACACAAGAAACTAACACTGGCTGCCTTTTTAAATTAAAAGAGAAACCGCAACTTGTACTACAAGATGACTCATGAAACAGACAGTGAGCACCCCAAACCAAAATGTGCATCACAGATTATCAAGACCCAAGGCACAGCCTTCAGATCCATGTCTCAAGATAAGACAAATTAAGTCAAAAGCAATTGCAGGCACTAGATTCAACCTAGCACTGGCGCTTCTAGCAACTCTCTAGTTTAAACTCACTAGTTCTTGCCCAGATTGCAAACTTCTACCTAAAACCTGATGCCTGGTACTTACTACTCTAGCAGCAGTATGTGATGAGTGCCTGCTGCTACCTGCCTCCCTTTTCCAGAGAATCAGTTTCCTCTAGATCTCTCTACTTGTTGAAACATGTGAAATAAATCTTACCCCCTCCCCATTTTTTAAGAGTTTGAGAGAAAAACAACAGGGCAAGCAAACTGTCAAGCCTCTTTTGCTGTCTCCTCCCTGTGGTTCATGATTCTAGGTTGTCAAGGCCCACACGCCTTCCTTTATCGTTGGTACTACCAAGACCTTTACCCTTGCCCATCACCAAATACAGAATAGTTACTCGGCTACTTGGAAAGATAAACAATGCAAATCAATTTTTTTTTAAATGGTGGACTAGTGAGACGGCTCAGCACGTAAAGGTGCTTGATGTCCATGTCTGGTGAGCTGAGACCTAGCTCAGGAACACAGTTAAAGGTGGTAGAAGAGAGCTGCCTCCACACACATAACCCCACACACTTCATGCTCACACACATAAGTAATACTATTTTTGTTATTTTTAAAATTACTTAGCTATCAAAGGAAGACTTCCCTAAACAAAACAAGCAGATAAACAAATAAAAAGGAACATCCAACTGATTATGGGGTATATGGAACATTATTTCAAACTAAATACAAATTCTTGTCTGAGTTTCTGTCTGGGACACCCAATGTGTCACCTCCAGAACCTTAAATGCCACTGTGCTGCCTCTGCCAACCAGATGACAGAACGAGTCATTATCCAGGAAATGGGCCAGTGCTTGAGGTCAAAACATCTATCATGAAAGGCTTGATAAGCATTTGCAACCTATCAAGAAAGGGCACAGATCTTAATGGCTCACTTCCCTCAAGTGGTGAATGCCCTGGTTTGACTAAAAAATGATCAGAAGTAGAGACAGAAAGAAAACAGAAGCCATAGCTGCTTGAAATGCTAAGACTTGCATAAGAGACAAACTGAACTAAAGCAACCCCACTCACTGTACAGTGCAGACCACCTAAGCCAAGCACTGTTCTTCAGCATCGGAACCCTAGACCTCTCCACCTTCCTGAGGCTGGGACCCTTTAATACAGGTCCTCATGCTGTGCTGACCCCCAACCATAAAATTATTTCGTTGCTACTTCATAACTGCAGTTTTGCTACTGTTATGAATCATAATGTAAATACCTGTTATGCAGATATCTGCTATGTGACCCCTGTGAAAGCGCTGTGACCCACAGGTTGAAAACCACTGCCCTAGACACTCATGATTCTATTCCACAAACTCATCTGCAACTTTGAGGGAGCTCTTGAAGACTAAAGGCAAAGCCACTCAAATTAGATTTTAACCACCCCCTGACCAGACTACTAACTTTACTTCAACTCCTTTATAGCTTTCTTTTACAGACTTTCTGACTCACATTACTTTCTACAATAAGCTAAATAAATAAAGCTTGTTTTTCATCACAATTGTGTTCCTGGTGTTCTGCAGTGGTGAGCTTTACACTTCTAAGGAAGCAACTGGTGAGAGGGATAAGAAGAATTTCACTAAATACCTCTTAAAACTATATAAGATATAGTTATTAATAAGTCAAAAATAAATGACTTTAGACTTGTATTTTGTTCCATTTTAAGTGAATCAATCAACAGTAATACGACTAATATTCAATCTAGCCGGAGTACTGCTGGATGTCGGAAGATTGGAAATTCACCGTTTCTATAAGCCTAGAAAATTATCAAGTAGTTCAAGGTGGTACTGAACTTGAGATTCTTATTGAAAGCAAACTACCGGTCTGGTGAGATGGTTCGGTACCTTTCAAGCACAATGTCTCAAGTCCAATTCTTATAACCCACATAGAAAAGATTGGCACACATAATCCCAGGGCAGGGGAGACAGAGACAGGTGGGTCCCTGGAGCATACTACCCAGCCAGCATAACCTACTTAGTGAGCTCAAGGCTACTGAGAGTCTGCCTCAAAAAGTAAAACCCAAGCTTCACTCGGTGGTGCACACCTTTAATCCCAGCACTGGGAAACAGAGGCAGGTGGATCTCTGTGAATTTGAGGCCAGCCTGGTCTACATAGTGAGTTTCAGGACAGCCAGGGCATTGAGAAATGCTGCCTCAAAACAGTAATGATGATGATGATAACAACACTGTGTGTGTGTGTGTGTGTGTGTGTGTGTGTGTGTGTGTGTGTGTGTACATATTCACAAGCAGTAAGAGATTTTAACTGCTGAGTCATCTCTCCAGCTCCCAAAGAGTTCTTAAAATCACAGATATTATGGGTGGAGGATTCAGCTCAGTGGTAGAACCCTTGCTTAGCATGTACAAGTCCCTGAGTTTGATCCTAGTACCACACACACACACAAACACACACACACACACAGAGAGAGAGAGAGAGAGAGAGAGAGAGAGAGAGAGAGAGAGAAATGTAAAACTATTTTGTTAATTAAGGAATATCAAAAATCACCACAAATCTCTTCAAATCCTACCAATTAAAATGACCACTGTTAATATAATATATGCATTATTATTTTTTACTTAAATATATTGTTTTATAGCCAGTTATGCTGTAGACATATTATTTTTAGTTTAGTAGTAAGCTACTCAAATTTCCTTGTGCAAATAAATAAATATTCACAACCCTGTGATTTTCAGAGCTGGCATGATCTCACTGGTCTGCTGCCGTGAAATACTAAAGGGTTTGCTGCTGGTTTGCTTTGTTAATAAGAAATAATGTGTCAACAAGCTAAAAGCTTATTTACTGACCAGTGTAGACTGCTCACTTACGAATAATCAATAAGGACACTGGTATCCTTTGCCTACTTTTCATACATATGGCTAACTTACAGTTCTTTAAATATATATGACTAAAAATATACTCACGTATTAAAGCTAGCTGGAACCCAGTCATACATATTATAAGTGTCTCCCTAAAACATGCCTTTTAAAAGACAGAATTACAAACTAGACAGTATTCAAAGCACATCTTATCTTTCTAAAGCAATCTACTTATCTCCACTTAGGGGCTGTTCGTCTTCTTCTTTCAGACTTTCAGTTAGATTTCTCAGTAGCCTATCAATCCCACAACCTGGTTTTAACTAAAGTAAGTTATCTGCATGAAATCTACATGAATTTTATAGTACAGTCCCCACAACTACTTTTTTAAAATAAAAGTATCACTGTTTAAGGACTACCGTGTCTGACAATAATTTTTTGCACATGTATACACAATTAAAACACTCACATTCCCATCACCCACCCCCACCCCCTCCCCATCTCTGCTTCTAGTAAGGCATAGTGGTTTACACCTGTAATCCTATCACTGAGAAGGCTGAGGCAGAAGACAGATGACTGGGAAAGCTTTCAGCCAGCTTGAACTAAACAGCAAGACCATGTCTCAAAAAATAAGAGAACAGATAGGACTGGAGAGATGTTTCAGTGGTTAAGAACACTTTCAGAAGACCAGTGTTTGGTTTCCAGTACCCATATAGGGAGGTTCACAATTGCTCCAAGGGATCTATGGCCTTCTTCTGGCTCCCTTGGGTGTGTGCGTATGTCCCAGGGGATTACAAGTACTAGCCAGCACACCTGGCCTTTTACAGGAGTGCTGGAATCAATCTCTGGTCCTCATGCTTGCATAGCAAGTACTTTACCCACTGAGCCATCTTCCAGCTTCCTACTCCCTAATACAGAAATCAAAGCATTATGCAATGGGCTGGAATGAAAATAACCTGAGGAAAAAATTTTAAAAAAATAAACAAAAAATGAAAAGAAACAAAACAAAATAAATAAATAAATAACCTGAGAGATCAGTCAGTTATAAGTGTAAGCAACAACTATATAAGCAGAATAGGAAAAATAGTTCAGATGCAAGATGCAAAGTAACAAGGAAGTGGTTCTATGTCATAGGTTCTATGAATCCAATCCAATTCTTACAGAGATTTAAAGAAGTCCAGGACTTCAACTATTATTAATATTACTGGTTTTTGAGATAGGATTTTTCAGTAGCTATGGAGCCTGGCCTGGAACTCGATCTGTAGACCAGGCTGGCCTTGAACTCACAGAGATCACCTGTCTCTGCCTCCCTAGTGCTGGGATTAAAGGGATGTGTCACCACTTCCCGGTTATTAAATTATTTTCAACATACTTCACACCTGAACACTAAAAAACTATAAGAAACAGTTTAAAAGACAGCCAAGATAAAAATAATAGACCATTATGTGCACGCCTTTAATCCCAGTACTTGGGAGGCAGAGGCAGGCAGATCTCTGAGTTTGAGGCCAACCTAGTCTACAAAGCTACACAGAAAAACCCTGTCTCAAAAAGCAAACAAACAAACAAACAAACAAACAAAAACATTTCATTTACCTTTCTGGTGTCAACTTCAGTATGTGAAACATGCCACAAACTCACTGAACTCTCTGCTATGATTAATAATGGGGCATTTTATTCTTGTCATTTACTTCCAGACTCAGATTATTGAATTCTTTAATTTTATTTAAAAGCAACAGACTTGATCAGGCATGGTGGCACACCCTTCGTAAGCCCAGCACTGGAGAGGTTGGGGGGAGGGGTAAGGATCACTTCAAAAGCCTCAGCTACTTAGCTAGTTTAAGGCTACTCTGTCTACGTGATACTCTGTTTCAAAACCAACAAAAACGCAGCAAGCTTTGAGAAATAAAACCCACTGGCCACAACTAACATCAACTTCCCTACTATTAAGAGCTGGGGAAGACTGGTGTGTGGAATCACATTCTGTTTCTCTATGCAGTTTAGACATCACCGTTTCATCTCCCACACCAGGTGGAGAGACTAACAATTCAAGTTGAGCCATCCAGTGTCAGCCTTTTAAGGCTGAAAGATCACACATTGCTAACATAAACACTCAATACCTAATAAGTCTACATGTCTATTTCCAGTCTAGAAGTCTGAGTGGTAATGATATTTGTTAAAAGTGAAGTTCTGGAATCTTTGGTAGACAATAAGCTTGAAGGGTTTTTAAAGTAAGATCTAAAATGCCAAGGGGAAAACACTAGGGAAATAATTATATTATTGTTAAGTAATTAGGTATCTATCTACTACTATCTATCTCACTGTGTGGTAGCATGTGGCACATATAATATTAACACAGGAGTCTCCCTTGAAGAACCTTACATTCTAGTTAAAATGAGTTACATAAAACAAGATAGAAAAGACCATGTATGATAGCATATTCTATAATCTTAGTACTTGGGAAGCAGAGGCAGGAGGGTCACCTCAAGTTTGAAGCCAACCCAGCCTATGTAGCAAGTTCAAAGCCAACTACCTATGGAAGAGTCTATCTGAAAACAAAACAAAATGATATAACCACATGTGAAATACACAAGAGCCTCTCAGCACAATGGTTAGTGCCACCACTTGTCAGTGGAAGACAGACTGCAAGCATGGGAAATTACACAGCAAGGAGAGAACTAATGATGGCTGGAGAAACTTGAGCTTTGGGCAGCACCAAATTCATTTATTATATTAAAAGAAAATCTGTTTAGTTGTCCTTCAACTCTTGCACAAAAATTAAAAATAGATATACTAAAGGGGAGAAAAAAATTCCAGACACATATGCATACATTGTACATACAGAGATTTTGAATTTTTTTTGATTTAGTTTATTTTACATGTATGAATGTTTTGCCTGCAGGTACGCATATGTAATATGGGTATCCCAGGTGCCCGAAGATGAGGTAGTTGGATCCCTGAAACTGGAGTTATGAATGGCTATGAGCACCATGCCACTGCTGGGAATTAAACCTAGGTCCTCTGTAAGAGCAGCCAGTGCTCTTAACCAGCGAGGCATCTTTCCAGTCCCCATATGGATATTTAAAATAACTACTTTTAAAAATATAATTTGTGGGGCTGGAGAGATGGCTCAGCGGTTAAGAGCACTGGCTCCTCTTGCAGAGGTCCTGAGTTCAATTCCCAGCAACCACATGGTGGCTCACAACCATCTGTTATGAGATCTGGTGCTCTCTTCTGGTGTGCAGATATACATGGAAGCAGAATGCTATATACCATAAATAAAATCAAAATAAAAATATAAAAAATATATAAAAAAATAAAATAAAAATCAGCCGGGCGATGGTGGCACATGCCTTTAATCCCAGCACTCAGGAGGCAGAGGCAGGTGGATCTCTGTGAGTTCGAGGCCAGCCTGGTCTCCACAGCAAGTGCCAGGATAGGCTCCAAAGCTACACAGAGAAACCCTGTCTCAAAGAAAAAAAAATCTTTAAAAAAATATAATTTGTTATAAAGTGGTATAGCAAATAATATAAATACTACATGCTAGGTGTGTAAATATAAAATATTCAACTTTTCCATATCCATTTCAAAGTTTTAATTAATTTATTTTTGGTTTCTGAGACAGTTTCTCTATGTAGTCCTGGTTTGTTTTTAACTATATGTATTTGGGGGTGGTGTATATGAATGCAGTCCCCTCAAAGGCACCAGATATCCTGGAGTTGGAGTGCTAGACGTTGAAAACTGCCTACTGTGAGTGCTGGGAATTGAACCTGGGTCTTCTGTAAGAGCAGCCAGTGCTCTTAACCACTTGAGTCACTTCTCCAGCCCCCATTTCAATGAAAAAACAACAACAACAAAAAAAAACCCACAATGTTACTCTTCCTCCTTCCTCCCCACAGGTTAAACAGTACCTTAAAGTGGTATACTCTTCTCATGTGTGTATAATTTTGTACTAATGTGTATTTTGAATTTTTACACAACTTTTTTTTATTTAAATGGTACTATACTGTGTGTCCTTTGCAACTTACATTTTTAGACTAACCAGAGCTTTCAAGACTTCTCTGGAAGGGGGCCAAGGCACCCTTGTTTTTCATCATGGTTGTTACTACCTCCACAGGAAACCTAGCTTTTAACCACCTGTCAGTTTCTGTTGTATTATTTTACAGTGCTTCCAACTCAGAAGCAAAATCTTAATCAAACCAGACTTATGACTCAAACTATAAAACTGAATTTTTGGTGGTGAAAGTTATTGTTGCTGCTATAAAGGAGAAATATTATAAGAAGTTTTGTGTTGATGGTACTGTTGAATAGCATTTTATTATTTTACATATGTAAATGCTAGGCAAGCTGCCCACCTCTGAGCTAGGCTCCAGCCCACTGAAAGGCATCTTGATTGTGGTGGTCTGAAGGCAAGATGACTTAAGTAAACAAGGAATATAATGCATACACACACACACACACACACACACACACACATAACAGGGGACCATAAAAAACAACCACCTCTGGATTTATGACAATGCCACTCTGTGGTGGTGTGTAAAGTTAACACTAAGGCAAAGGGGGACTTAGAAGAGTGGTCTGGGGGTCTTCTATACATTTTCTTGTAATATCTGTATATAATTACCAAAGTAAAAATTAGTTTTCAAGCTAAAATACACTGAAAAAAATTCTACAACCTTTTTGTCATCCAAGTCAAGCTGATGTGTAGCTTTAATACACACCTAGCACCCTGATGTGTGTAGCATAAGCAAATAAAAGTAAAATCTAACTAGACCTGCATCAATGAGAAAAGGCCACACCAGAGATGACCACTTTAATCCTAAAGAATGAAAGATAAATCTGAAAAGCGACTGCCTATAGGTGGCTATTTTTAGATAACCGTATGTTCTTACCCTCATGGGACAGGAGGATTTGTCTAAATAGCTATCTCTGTTCACCACAAACAACTTTGCTTCGTTTCTATTTTAAGCCAGCAAACCTGTCCTACATTTGCATGCTTGTTTCCTAACCCACTCACCTGCCTTTCCAGGCATGAACTATTCACTACAGAAGAGGTTCTCTTGAATACTGAAAATCATAGGTTCTTTTTAGGTTCTTGCATAGCTTACTGGAACGAGAAATGTATTTCAGTGACCTGACAGGGCTCTTGAAAACCATTCCCTCTGTTCTGATGCTCACAGTACTCACTGTCAAAGAACAGCCAAGAAGAGGCCTAGGTGTGGCTACAGCTTCCCCTACAGAGGCCCCCTGAAGCTAATCAATCAGTGTCAGTCAACAGAAATACTAACATTTTTTCTAGAAGGCATAGGAGTATATTATGCACTTAGGAGGCTAAGACAGGAAGATAATGCATTTGAGGCCAGCGTGGGCAACTTAATGAGACTCTACCTCAAAAAGAAATAAAAATAAAAGGACTAGAGAGATGGCTCAATGGTTAAGAATGCATATTGCTCTTGCAGAGGACCCAAGTCCAGGCATCTACACTGAGTGACTTACAACCATCAACAATTCCAGCCATGGGTCCATTACCCTCTCTGGACTTCAGTCATACATGCACTCTCTCTCTCTCTCTCTCTCTCTCTCTCTCTCTCTCTCTCTCTCTCTCTCTCTCACACACACACACACACACACAAACACACACACACACACACACAAGCAAAACAAATACTTAAAAAGGAAAGCCACATTTGAGTTACAGGATATCGGGTAGGTGTAGATATTTAAATAAGGGTGTTTGCATTCCATTTTTTTAAGATTTTATTTATTTATTATGTATACAACATTCTGCTTCCATGTATATCTACACACCAGATCTTATTACAGATGGTTGTGAGGCACCATGTGGCTGCTGGGAATTGAACTCAGGACCTCTGGAAGAGCAGTCAGTGCTCTTAACCTCTGAGACATCTCTCCAGCCCCAAGGGTGTCTGCATTTCTAAGAACTGGGGTTGCTGGGAGTGATCTCCAATTTTTGTAACCGAATGCCTGTAGACACCTATAGTACTTGAAAGGCAGAGCAGGCAGAAGGCAAGATGGCATCAAGTTCAAGGCCAGCCTGAGATACATAGTAAGATCTTGTTTCAAAAAGCCAAAGACAATAGTCAGCAAGTTGGCTCAGCAGGTTCTAGCTAACAAGTCTGATGACCTGAGTTCCATCCTAGTAATCAACATGGTAGGAGAGAACCAATTCCTAAAAGATGGCTTCTGACCTCCAAAAGCATGGCCCCCGCCTTCCTGTGAGCACCACCTAACACCACCACAGGCAAATAAATACATAAATGTAACTTTATTGTAGTCACCCTGATATGCAACACACATCAAAAGATCTCTCCTTTTTATCTCAAATTCTGCATCCTCCCGTCAACATCTCTACAGTGATACCATGTTTTCCATAACAGTGTAGAATAGTCAAAATAACCAACTGGAGATGGGGGTGGGCAGCTCAATCAATAAAGTGCTTTGCTTAGAAAAATCTCAGTTTGATCCCCAGAATTCAAGTAAAAACACTGAGTATGACTGGCAATCCCAGCACTACAGAAACTCCCTAGAGCTCACGGACCAAACTAGTCTAGTCTAACTGGTAAGTAGCAGGCTAGGGAGAGACCTTGCTCAAAGAAGGCTGATAGTATTCTTTTATATATATATATATAGATAGATAGATAGATAGATAGATAGATAGATAGATAGATAGATAGATTTATTTATTTACTTATTAAATATACAGTACTCTGTTTGCATGTTTGCCAGCACAACAGAAGAAGGCATCAGGACAGCCAGGGCTAGACAGAGAAACCCTGTGTCAAAAAAAAAAAAAAAAAAACAGACAAACAAGCAAACAAAACAAAACAACAACAACAACAACAAAAAAAAAACAAGCCTAGAGGTGCACAAATTTAATCCCAGCAGAGGCAGGCATGAGCTCAAAAACAGACTACAGATTGAGTTCCAAGACAGCCAGAGCTGTTACACAGAGAAACCCTGTTTCAAACAACAACAAAAATTAGTAACAATAATAACAATGTTATAACAGCCTTGCTTGTATGGCTAAACCCGCCTTTATTATGCCAACCTACCCCACTTCACTTTTAAAATTTTAAACAAAGCCTAGCCACCCATAGAAAAATACAAACTAAATCTCATCTTTTTAGCCACTGATCATAATCAAAGTTTAAAAGATTATATCAATTTATAGGGTGTGGGAGCAAACCTTTCAAACCAGATGTGGTCTATTTAGTCATCCACTTTTTCACAGGCATTAGTCACAGGCAGCTCCATGGTTCTAACATTCTGTTATATTTTGGGGAGGCTATTAAGTGCTATATTCTGTGAGCACATTCCAAGCAGTGTTTAAGCTTCTAAATACAACCAAAAATGTGTTCAACATAGTAAGAATTCATCAATACTTGTTTATGAACAGACAGATTTCCAAAACTCTAGGTATACTACAAAAAAAGGGCATTTTACCATTTCTCCGTAAGCATTTTAAGTTTAAATCTTTGCAAAGTGAAGGAGAATATAGTTGGAAACCACAATATATTACTGACTTTATTTCACATACCAGTTTACATAGAACATGCTTCCTATCAAAGTTCATCAAGATTTCCGATTAACACCCACCTCTGTGTTGGGACCTCAACTATACCAAGCAAGCTCTACCAATGAACTACACCTCCAGATGAAGATTAACTTAAGGAATACTTCTAGCATTTACTAAGTGCCTACAATGGGAACTGTGCTAAGCACTCCGCATACACTATTTTTTAAATTCTGAGGCCAGTGCTAGCTCCTATTTTAAACTACAGCAAGGAACAATTAACAAAAGTCATGCAGGTTGTAGTGAGGCAGAGCACATTCTCTTTCCTATACTATTATCCAAAAACTAAGATTCTTATAGTTACACTTAAACATTCCCTATCGACCCAGCCATGTGCTAGACACTTCATTCGGCTTTAAGGATACACAATTATAGCCCTTGAAAAGCAGTTCAGTGTGAAAATATTTGGGGAGGGAGTGTGGTACTAAACAGTGGACCCAGAGTTACAAGCATACTAGGTAAGCGCTCTACCAATGTACTACAGTGTGCTACATCCAGTGTGAAAACACTCCCAATGTTTGTAAAACTGGGGCTAGAAAGAAGCTAGGGTGGTTAAGAACACTTGTTGCTATTGATGAGGACCTAGGCTCAGATCCCAGCACCCACAGAGAGGTTCACAATGATCTCTGACTCCAGTTCCAAGAGATCTAACACCCTCTTCTGGATACACATGCTACACATACATACATGCAGACAAATGCTTATACACATAAAATAAAAAGAAATCAATCTTTTTAAAAAGTTTGTAAAGTGGGCTGAAGAGATGGCTCAGCGGTTAAGAGCACTGACTGTTCTTCCAGAGGTCCTGAGTTCAATTCCCAGCAACCACATGGTGGCTCATAACCATCTGTAATGAAATCTGGTGCCCTCTTCTGGCCTGTAGGCATACATGCAGGTAGAACACTATACATAATAAATAAATAAAATCTTTTTTAAAAAAAGTTTGTAAAGCAGTAATATTATTAGTGGGAGTTCATAGGAAAAAATAGCTGTTGCTACTGGTGGTGGTAAAAACAGCATCTAATACATATATAGAACTTTCTGTGTGCCTCCCACTGTACTTTGGAGAGTCTATTAATCTTTCCAGTTACCCTGTAAGTTCTTCATTATCACTCTGCTAGACAAGCAAACTGCCCAACGGGTTTGTTCATAGCCATGCAGCCACGTCCTCAAAGGAAGAATTTGAATCCAGGTAAATCTGACTTTGAAGCCATGATCTAAAACCATATTTTTTGTTTTGTTTTGTTTTGTTTTTATTTTTTGAGACAGGGTTTCCCTGTGTAGCCTTGGCTGTCCTGGACTAGTTCTGTAGACCAGACTAGTCTCAAAATCAGAGAGATCTTCCTGCCTTTACCTCCAGAGTGCTGGGATTAAAGGTGTGCATCACCACCGCCCAACCATTATTCTTTACAGCCATCTAGTAGAGAAAAAAAAAAATTACCAGAAGTCCTCTCAGTTCAGTCTTGAAAGACAGATGAGATAGGTTGTTGGACAAATCTACATGGAAGTAATACCCCGTCAAAGATGTAAAACACCCAGGGACCTACAAGCAGTGGTTAATAGGTTGGAGATGTGAGATGTTGGAGAGGAAGTGGAGAGAGAGGTTAGTGAGGTTTAGCACGCAGGGCGGTACTGTTCACCACCATCCTCCAAGCAGGAAGTGCCCATGAAAGAGTCCACGCCTGAGAAGAGTCCTTTACATCAGTCACAGGTCCTAGGGGCAGCAGGAGAATAAACAGTTGGAGCAAAGGGGCACTCAATGGATTAGAAGATGGGAGACGGATGAAGCAGGTTATTCAGAAGCCAGAAGTCCAGCTCATCTCATCTGGTGGGGCTGGCTCTGCAGTAAAAAGGAGAAGAGCTGGAATGACTGTTAGTTTGTCACTTGAGCCAATTACTAACAGGGTAAGTGGTATGGTAACAGGACAGGAAGTAGCTTAGAAAACCCTTTCTCCTCTACTCATAAACAGTTTTAGTATCTATCCCTCAACCTTTCCCTCTCACTTCTGCCTCTCTAATAAAACAAAAAAATTACCACTGCACATCATTTATTTATGTGATAGTTTAGCATTTTTATTATTATAGATTAGGTTGATAAGCCTTTTTTAATACATCAAAATAATCTTGCTATCCTCTTTTTTAATTTTTTAAAATTTTACTTTTTGTGTATGATTGCTTTGCCTGTGTACATGTATGTGTACCACATGCATGCCTGATACCCACAGAGATCAGAAGCAGATGCCCTGAAACTGGAGTTACAGATGGTTGTGAGCCCCCCCCACACACACACACACACACACGTGGGTGCTGGGAACCAAGCCTGGATCCTTGTAAGAGCAACAAGTGCTCTTAACTGCTAGGCCACCTCTTTGGCTTCTTAATAGAATCAGTCAGCTGCCCTGGTACCCTGATCCTTACTTCATTTCCATCTCGGGCACTTCTGATTTACCTGCCTTTTCTTTGCTCTTTGGTTAAGTGCAGATGTTTCTCCATGCATTAAAACTTGAAAACTGTTACATTTTACAAATGGTTGTAGACTGTGAGACATGCTTTCATTTCCACTAGTCATTTGGCTATTAAGTAGCTCCAAATAAGACACTCCAAAATGACTACAAATGACACAATTAGCTGAATAATTCTTACAGATGTACAACTTAAATGTTACCTTAAGGAAAAGTACTCTATTCCTACTTAATATGGCCTAAGGAAGGGCTTTAAGTATTTGTTACTTTGAGTCCTTAGTATTTCCCTCTTAACTCATCTGGCAACTTAGAGACTTTATAGTAAAATGTGATTGTAAGTTATTAGACTGAGCATGTAGCTCAGTGCCACAGCACTGTCCAGCATGCACACAACTCAAGGCTCCATCCCCAGAACTGCAAACAAACAAGTGATAATGTTGCTTTGTAGAAACATTTGTACCAACAGATGTCTAATATAAAGCTTTGGTCACAGCCAATAACATAAGCTAAAGAGAGCAGCTTATCCCCTCTCAAGGAAGAATTAAGTAT
Source organism: Cricetulus griseus (assembly GCF_003668045.3). Classification (NCBI taxonomy): domain Eukaryota; kingdom Metazoa; phylum Chordata; class Mammalia; order Rodentia; family Cricetidae; genus Cricetulus; species Cricetulus griseus. The sequence goes on from NW_023276807.1 coordinate 224,944,249, forward strand.
TTAGAACATCTTTTCATAGTCTTGAGTTCTATTCAGATGTATGAATCTCAATAGAAACAACTTCAAGTGTCTTAAAGTTCGTAGTTACTGACTACAACTGCAAATCAAGCACAAACCAAACCCTGCTGGCTAGCACAAGTACATACCATAAGTCTTACTTACAATGAAAATTCATATATGAAGATTTTTTCAGGACTGGTATTGTGCTATCCCCACTAAAAACTTAAGGTGCCAATATAGGAGCAAAAAGACTTTCACACCATGCTCATGTCAGCTGCATCTGTCATGGGAGCACTTATGTTAAAACTACAATGTTTATGTTAAAACATAAACAATTTGTCTAATGAACGCTTTAATACCTGTGACTTGTTTTCTTTTTCTTTTCTTATTTATTTATTTTGAGACAGTAGCTTGTAGCCTGTCCTGGAACTCACTCTGTAGACCAGACTGGCCTCACAGAGATCCACCTGCCTCTGCCTCCCAAGTGCTGAGGATAAAGGTGTGCACCACCACTGCCCAGCTTTGTTTTCTTTTTAATTCAAAATTCCCAGGAGATGGAAATGCAGGAAGTGTATTAAAAGCAGCTGTTTGGGGCATAAGTTTTTGTTTTCTTCTCTTTCTGCCTTCCAAGTTTCATGATTAGCAGCGTTCAGACTACATTTAAAAAGAAAAAAAAAATCCCTCATGACATAAAAAAGGAAGACACCAAGGGGGGGGGAAACACCTCCAAACAAAAAAAGAAATTTAAACCAGGCAGAGGTGGCACACACCTTTAATCCTAGCACTCAGGAGGCAAAGGCTTGGGGATCTCTGTGAGTTCAAGTCTACAAAGCTACACAGAGAAACCCTGTGGGTGGGGGGCACCCACAAAAACAAAAAACTTGAAAATTGGGGGGGTCAAATGGAAATAATAACTGGGTTATTTGAATTCCTAGTTTTCTGCCCCAGATACTAGCAACAAGACCCCAGTACAGAGCCTCAGCTTTAGAGGTTCATAGAAACATGGCTTTCAAAGCAGAGAAACAAGTGAACACAGTTAGGGTACACCGTAGATAGCACTTAACAATACTTGAGGAGTTAGTGAAATCCTAAGAGGTTTTAAACATAAAAGAAGCTGAAGGAGAAAGCAGCTACCAAACAAATGCTGGACTGAAGTTCACCTCTTCATCATTATGGACAGGATTCCACTCACAAAACCTCTGCATTTGAAACAGGTGTTTCCAGAGTAGGATGAGGTTGTTTCAGTTTGTTTTTTAATCCTGTTGCAATTTCATCTGCTTCCTAACCCTGGAGGTTTTCAACTGCTAATGAATTCTCTACTAACCACTCAAGTAGCTAGAGATCCAATATGAAGTTGGGAACAATGGCTCACACCTGTAATCACAGCACTTAGGAGGGTGAGGCAGGAAGGCTTCAACAATTTGAAGGCTAGCCAGGGCTACATAGCAAGATCATGGGGCAGGGGGAATGATTAATGAAATTTCTTTCATGTTTCTTAGTATTATCTTACATTTTCACAATCACTTTGTCATTTATATGATGTAGGCTAGACAAGAAAATCACTACAAATGAGGTTATTAATCAGAAACAAGTGTCAATAAAAAGCTGGGGGTGACATCAACATCTTTGATTGAAGCCCTGGAAGGCAGAAGCCAGCCTGGTCCTCACAGTGAGCTCCAGCCATGGCTACACAGTGAGAACCTATCTCAATAAACAGATAAATAAAGTTATGATGACAGGCTGGTCTGGCGAAACGGCTCTTTTGCTAATGGCTAAGGCTCATAACCAAAGGATAAAAATATTAAAATGAAACCCATTATTTCTGATACTAACAACAACAACAAAAAAAAAAACCAACAACCCACTAGTACACACACACAAAAGGCAACTCCCCAAACAAGGCCCAGAAGCAAGAATAAAGCAGGTTTTCCACCACAGAAAGCTGCATTCAAAGGACACTTAAAATACAATCACGCCCACCCACCCACTCTTCTTCAAGATTTGCTCTCACAAAACAATTAAGTAGACTCTCAAGTTAACAGGAAATAACAAAACCAAAAATAACGGGTGTGGCATCACCTCCAATACAGCTTTGGAGCTGTGAATAAACGCAGACAACTGTCCAGGCAAAAGAGCATCAAATCAGGACCTGGAGCCCAATACGATAAGCCATTCCTGCTCACAGTCATGCCTGGCTTGCTTTTCTTTCTTTCCTTCCTTTTTTTTTAAACAAACAAACAAACAAACAACAACAACAAAAAAAGGGTCTCAAATTGCCCAGACTAGCCTTGATCTCACTTTGTAGCTGAGAAAGGCCTTGAACTCCTGACCCTCTTGCCTCCACTTCCCTGGTGCTGGGATTACTGGCTTGTACCACCACACCCAATTTTGTTAAAAGCAACTTCAGCTATTTCAAACTCTAGAAGACCCAAGAAAAAAAGTTATGCAGAATCCAACATTGCTAAGGTCAAGTGCTTATGCTAAAGTTGTTTTATTTATTTATTTTTTGTTTTTCTGAGACAGGGTTTCTCTGTGTAGCCCTCCCTGGCTATCCTGGAATTCACTCTGTAGGCCAGGCTGGCCTCAAAACAATAGATCTGCCTGCCCCTCCCTCCTGAGGGCTGGGATTAAAATTTTGCACCACCATAGATCCAGGACACCCAGTACTACATAGAGAGACCCTGTCTCAAAACAAAACAGAAGGCTTAAACTAGGTATGTAGTTTACATCTGTATTCCCATCATTTAAGACTGCTGTAGGAGTAACCATGAGTTTGCCTGGCTGCACAACAGAATGAAATTCTGCTTAATCCCTCACACAAAGAGAGACACAGGTCTTGAAAGTTTACAGAATGTGGTAATTTCTGCTAAAGAACAAGTTTGTATCATATCCTACAGACTGTAAAAATGGTATTCACTTAGCTGTAAACATACTAGCAATAAACAGCACCTATACTTTACCTGTCTTTCATTCCACTTCTGTTTAAGTGTAAGAATTAGTCATTTTAAAACGTCCTTTACAAATAATGGTGGAAATAACAGGTACAAAAAAAGAAATTACACTGTGAGATTCTTGAAGGTCTGAGGGTGCCACTAAGCCTTGATCAGACTTCATTTATCCTGACTTGACACGGATTCAGGTTTAACTGGTTTCCTTGCCTACTTCGGCTGAGAAATAGGCATCTTTTGACAGAGAAAAGCACTAGAAAGAAAAGGCCGGATGAATCATTACAATGGTACAGTGGTGAAAAGTCATTTTAATATAAGAGGAAACTGCCAACACCCTTACACAGTCATCGGCACAGTACAATTCAGTTCAGAAGTTAAAGTACATAATGATGACCTTGCTCCATCAGAAAAGGTTGTGTGATGTGAGTTTTGTATTTCTGCGTATTAAAAGAGGCATTTTTCCTCCTTGTGGATTAGATGCTATGAAGACTTACACTAAAATGCTCAGGACACTTTAGCTGTTAAAGGACTAACAACCATTTTATGAGCAATTAACTGAAATCCCCAATGATAACAAATCCTAAGGACAGAAGTCCCAAAAGTACCATATGTATTGTTCGGCAAGGCAGATAACCAACATTTATGATATTAATACTGTCATTTTCTCTGTGAGCACTCAATAGGCTCCCCCCTTTAAAATATTATCGTTACTAATCTCAGTTTTCTTTCTCCTAAAATCAGAATGAAATGGGGGAAGAAGGTATTTTAATAGTTTTCTCCCTCTGTGATGAAAACCACCCTTCCCAGAAACTGCTGGTCTAAGCATATTACCATCTTAAAAACAGTGCTTTCAAACCAACTATTACTACAGAGAGAGACGGAGGAGGTCTTACAGTCGGACAAAAGCAGCACATCAATGGGTGGTTATGTTTGACAGGTCCTATTGGCTAAAGGGCAGAAACTACACCATAAAACCCTGAAAGATTGAGAACACTTTTACATTTTATTCTTAAAATAACAATGGAAATAAGATACAATGGCAGACATCTCTATCAGAGGTCCCTACAGCCAAAGTGAAAACAGGAGACCCGCATGTCAAGAAATCTGTAAGCCCCTTTAAGCATCATTAAAGAGATTTGTGTTACTACCACTTGTTTCTTTTAGGAAAAGCAGTGACTGGTGATATCTAGACAAAATGGGCCAAACGTGCACGATACACCCGCCACACCCCTGGCAAGAAATTTTTTTTAAGGGTTAGGCAAGGGACTGTCAAGCAAGAGCTGAGCCTAAGAAGAGGCACGACTGGGTAAGTCATGGGAACTCCCCGCTCGCACAACCCCAGACGGCATCCCCAGCTAGACAGGACTTGACGAGGAAAAAGGAATCAGGAGAGAGCGCCTGGCTGCCGTGGGAGTGGATGGCGGGCGCGGTCGCTCTACCCACCTCCCGCTAGGTACCCGTCCAGCAGTCACCGAGGACGCCGGCGGACAGCCGCCCGGTCCTCCCCGCGCCCTGCAGCGCCTCCCGCCGCTGCCTCCATCCCCGCTCCTCGAGTCCCCGAGCCGTCGCCCGGCGAGGGCCGTTCCCCGCGGCGCGCTCGGCACCTTTGATGACGCGATCGGTCGTGGAGAACTGAGGGTGACTCCCGGACATGGTCTCCTCCCGGCTCCGGCGGCCCGCACGACGCGAGCCGCCGCCTTCCTCCCCAGCGGTCTACGTTCGGCGGGCCAGCAGCCACCGCGCCGGGCCCCGGAAGACGGGGCGTCCTCGGACGGCGGCGGCCGCAGCGCCGCTCCCTCCCTGCGGCGGCGCCCGCGGCTCGGCGGGGACGACCGCGTCGAGAGCGACGGAGACCGCGGCTGAGGGACACAACTCGGGAGATCGCCGCTGCGCGCGACCGGAGCCCCGCGTGCGCGCCTCCGCGCTCACAACTTCCCGGCGGCCCCGCGTGCCCCCCGCCGCGCTCTGCGCACGCGCGTCCCTCCGCTTTCCGCTCTTAATTCCTACTGCCCCGCAGCCAGCTTGGTGTTACAGGGCGGATGCTCTTTGCCTGCTGCTCGTCACCTCTACCCCGACCTGTAGCCTCTCAAGCCAGCCCCCTGCGATCTTGAGACCAAGCCGGCGTCTCCCCTCATCAGAGAGAGCCCCTGTCTTCTCACGAACGCTTCCTCCCTTACTACTTTGTCCCCAGAAGAAATTATCCATTCTACCAGTTCCTCAGATTGCCCTCTCCCATTAACCAACCCCCCCCCACCTTGAAACCCCCTACATCAACTTTATGTTTGTTGCACGGAACTTGTACCTAGCAGCCTAAAGACCTTCGCGTCCATCCTAGTTCCAGTCCAGCACTTGGGAGGGTGGGAGGGATCCGTTTCCACTTCCACGAGAAAGCTGTTACTGGCTTCTAGTTCGCTAGCCCAGACCTCCTTGATGAAGGGAATTGACTTCTAACTGATCTTTCCTTAATGGACCACCTGCCAATCTGGACGTATTTATTCCACTGTGGTACAATGACACCGCATCGGCCTCCCTATCGTGTGCGTGTGTGTGACCGCATGAGGTGTTTGCATTTGTGTGTGCTAGTGGGCTTGCCCATAGCAAGTTCAAGTGGAGGCCAGAGGTCGAAATTGTGTGGTCTACAGTGGCCAATGAGTAATGACAAGTGGTTGTGTAAATTAAGTAGTTCAGTTTCAGGTACTGGCTACATTATTGGCTGTCATAGGACATTTCCATCGATGCGCAAAGCTGGTTTGGTTTTTTTTTTGGGGGGGGGGATTTTGTTTGTTTTGTTTTCTGAAACAGGTCTCAAGTCACTCAGATTGGCCTGGAAGGTGATGTGTAGCCAAGAATGATCCTGAACTACTGATCCTCCTGCCTCTGCCTCCAAGTGCTGGGATTATTGATATTTACCACCCTGCCCAGTCATTGCAGAAAGTGCTATGGATAGCTTCTTTCTAATCGATTGCAGGGTAAAGACAAAGTCTCCCCTAGTATGGATTTATACACGGAAAGGAAGTCTGGAGATCTAGACTAGAATCAGACCCTACATTGCCTCTTGAAGTTTCAGTCTAAGATCTTTCACAGTAAGGCACGTTTGAGGCAGGATTACTTCAGGGAATAATTAGAATATGGCTTTATTTTCACAGAACCTGGTTTCAGGTTTCCACAGTGAGAACCCTTGACATATTTTAAGAAAGTTGTCCATTAAAGAAACAACCAGGTGCCTCTGTCAGGCAGATTCTAAAGCATAGCGGATGCTAACATTCACAGGGTTGCTGAAAACAAAACGGTTTGGGAAACTACAAACCAAAGGAGAACAATAGATTATTCAATAAAAGTTATGGAAAAATTAATCAACTACTTAGATCTTTTGCTGTTATTTTTGAGACAGGGTTTCTCTGTGTAGCCCTGGCTACATTCCTAGAACTCATTCTGTAGACCAGGATGGCCTTGAACTCGCAGAGATCCACCAGCCTTTGCCTCCTGGGTACTGGGATTAAGGGTGTATACCACGGTACTGACTTGCCTACTTGGGTCTTAAATTAGAGGACGCCCCCATTTGCATCAAAATTCAGCATCCAGAAGGTGGAGGATCAGAATATTTATTGTGTAGTTCCTTCCCCAGTAGACACTCAAGGCAAATACTATATCCTGTGTTTAGGTTGTTCTTCTTATATGAGCAAGATGGCACAGAGAACAGGTAATGAGCCAGACAACCTGAATGAATTGGCTCTCCAGAATTCCCGAAAAAATACAAGGAGAAAATCAACCCTACAAAGTTGTCCTCTGACTTTCACATGCATGCTCAGAAACACACTACACACTAATAAATAAATAAATAAAATAAATGCCAATGTAAAGATGGAAAGAACAAACTGATTTTTTAAAAGCTGGCCTCTGACCTTCACATACACTCATTATCACATGCACCACACACACACACACACACACACACACACACACACACACATCACGAACACACTTAAAATCCTGTGACAATCAGAGAGCTTATCACACAGAAAGACTGAGTATTGTTTTAAGAAAATCTGTTTTTTTTTTTTTTCCTATTGTTTTTAAAGATTTAGTTATTATGTACACGGTTTTCTGTCTGCATGTGTCCCTGCAGGCCAGAAGAGGGCACCAGATCTCATTACAGATGGTTATGAGCCACCATGTGGTTGCTGGGAATTGAACTCAGGACCTCTGAAAGAGCAGACAGTGCTCTTAACCTCTGAGCCATCTCTCCAGCCCTTTTTTCCTATTTTTAAAATTATTTTTGTTTTGGTGCAGGGTTTCAGTTATTCTATTTTATTAATGTTTTAAATTGCATTTATTGTGCATATGTATCTGTACATTCAAGCTTCATTGCACACATATGGAAGGATAACTTGCAGAAGTTGATTCTCTCTTTCCTTAATGTTGGTTCTGAAAGTTGAACTCAGGTCATCAGTCTAGCTAGCATTTGACTTATCTGCTGAGCATCTCAAAGTCCTGACCTTAAATCTCTGACAGTCCTGTCTCTACCTCCTGAGTGCTGGGTGCCACCTACCCAGCCTGCTTGAGCCAACACCAAGTTTCTATGGTTGTAGGATGGAACCCAGAGCTTTGTGTGTGCTAATTAAGCACTCCACCAACTGAGCTACTTCCCCCGCCCTCAAGAAAACTTGTGTTTCTGGTTTAAATGTTGAGGTATTATTTGAGCAAATTCACCCTTGTTTTAATAAGGGAGGGTATGATTACATGAAGTACATGAAAGAAAAAAAGAATCTATATAAAATTAAGAAATTACCTGGCATGAAAAATCTAGCGCTAATGAATGCCAGTATTTGCTAACACCCCTTTCTCCCATGTGCACATTTATCAGCTCAAAATAAATTTAGTCAGGCCGTAATGGTGCACACCTTTAATCCTGGCACTTGGGAGGCAGAGGCAGGTGGACCTCTGTGAGTTCAAGGCCAGCCTAGTCTACAGAACAAGCTCCAGGACTGCCAGGGCTACACAGAAGAAAACCCTGTCTGGAAAAAACAAAAACAGAAACAAAATAAACTCAGTCCTGTCAGATGTGGTGGTGCACACCTGTAGTCTTAGCACTCAGGCAGACAGCCAGGAGTTCAAGGTCATCCATCCTGACTACTTAGCAAGGTTGAAGCCAGCCTTGACTTTCTGAGATAAAGGCTCAAATAGCAAAACAAAACAAGTCAGTAGTAGAGTTTTTAACTAGTATAACAAGCCCCGAGATGGAGCTAGAGTTCCATGAAAACAAACAACGGACCTAAGGATGTGCTCAGTGGTTACACAGGAGCTCCTAGATTACACACACACACACACACACACACACACACACACACACACACACACTCATTCCCTCTCTCTCTCATATAAAACCAGCTCAGTGATTTTAGATAAGGATTTCCTAAGCACAAAACTAATTAAGTAATAAAAGATTACTCGATTTAACTACTTGAAAAAGATAAACACAATTAAAAGGCATAAAACAAGAAGGTATTTGCATCTCATCTGTCAGTGTCAAGAATTCTCTGTTAAAAAAAAAAAAAACCCAAAACACCACACTACAAGTTGAAAAAGGTCAAGGCCAAACAGTTCATAATATTTCTAGTCATGGAGGTGTGGGGCTGTAACCCCAGCACTTGAGAGGTGGAGAGAGAAGGATTGCCATAAATTGAGGCTTGTCCTCACAGCAAGTTCTAGGCCAGTCAAAGCAACATGGTGAGAGCGTGTCTCAACAACAACAAAAATCAAATAAATAAAGGGCTGGGCCGGGTGGTGGAGGCAAATGCCTTTAGTCCCAGCACTCGGGAGGCAGAGGCAGAAGGATCTCTATGAGTTCGAGACCAACCTGGCCTACAAGAGCTAGTTTCAGGGCAGGCTCTAAAGCCACAGAGAAACCCTGTCTCAAAAAACAAACAAACAAAAAAATTAAAAAATAATAGTAAAGGATTGGGAAGATAGCTCAAGGGTCAGAGAATTTGCTATGAAAGCATAAGAACCTGAGTTCAGATTCCTAGCCCCCACATATATGGGCATGCTGCATATTCCTATAACCCCAACACTGAGGGATAGAGACAGGAAATCCTGGGAACTCACTAGCCTGTTAGCCTAGCCGAAATGACAGGCAAGCTCCAGTTCAGTGGGAGATAAGAAAGTAGGGAACACACCAGGCATTGGTGGCGCATGCCTTTAATCCCAGCACTCAGGAGGCAGAGGCAGGAGGATCTCTGTGAGTTCGAGGCTAGCCTGGTGTCCAGAGCGAGTGCCAGGATTGGCTCCAAAGCTACACAGAAAATCCCTGTCTTGGAAAAAAAAAAAGAAAGTGGAGAACAGTAAAAGAAGACACTGAATATCTTCCTTTAGCACCTACATGTACACTACACACACACACACACACACACACACACACACACACACCATATGCACACAAAAGAAGAAGACAAATAAAAATATATAAAGTACTAAAAGTTAAGGATGGGACCTGCTGTGGGATATAATTTTAAGATGTGTTACATTAGTTTATGCTGGCCGGGCATTGGTGGCGAACGCCTTTAATCCCAGCAGTCGGGAGGCAGAGGCAGGTGGATCTCTGTGAGTTCGAGACCAGCCTGGTCTCCAGAGGCAGTGCCAGGACAGCCTCCAAAGCCACAGAGAAATAAAAAAACAAAACAAAAAACATTAGTTTATGCTGTGGAATATTTCTTTAATAATACAAAGATGTGCCACATTCTTTTATGTTGCATTTGTTTACCTCTGTGAAGCTATGTTACTTTAGCTGTCTAAAATACCCAATTGGTCTAATAAAGAGCTGAACAGCCAATAGCAAGGCAGGATAAAGGATCGGCAGGGCTGGCAGGCAGAGAGAATAAATGGGAGGAGAAATCTAGGGAGAGAAAGATCAGAGAATGAGAAAAGAAGAGGAGGATTCTAGGGGCCAGTCACCCAGCTACACAGCAAACCATGGAGTAAGAAGTAAAGAAAGATAGGTCTGGAGAGATGGCTCAGGGATTAACAGCACTGCCTGTTCTTCCAGAGGTCCTGAGTTCAATTCCCAGCAACCACATGGTGGCTCACAACCATCTGTAATGTAGTCTGGCGCCCTCCTCTGGCCTGCAGGGACACATGCAGGCAGAACACTGTATACATAATAAAAAAACAAATAAATAAATAAATAAATCTTAAAAAAAAAGATATGCAGAAATAGAAAAAAGTAAAAGCCTAGAGACAAAAGGCAGACAGGATAACTTAAGGAAAGCTGACAAAAAACAAGCCAAGCTAAGGCTGGTCATTCATAAGAAAGAATAAGTCTCTGTGTAATTTATCTGGGGCCTCCTGGGCTGCACAGTGAGGTCCTGTCACCCACCTCTCTTTCTTACTACTTTCTGCATGGGACAAAATTGACAAATACATTTGAAATGACCAAGATTAACATTCAGTTGTCTGTGGTGATGCATGCCTGCAGTTCCAGTCACTAGAGCAGTGGGTCTCTCACAGGTTGAGACCCCTAGGGGCTGAATGACCTTTTTGAAGGGGTGGAGTGTCAGATACCCTCCATTACAATTCATAACAGTAGCAAAATTACAGTTGTGAAGTAGCAACAAAATAATTTTATACTGGGGGGCGTCATCCTAACATGAGGAATTGTATTAAAAGGATGAAGCATTAGTAAGGTTGAGAACCACGGCCCTAGAGGCTGAAGCAGGAAGGTCAGGATATCAAAACCAAAGCTGGGTGTAGTGGGTATGCCTACAGCTTTGGAGAAGGAGGCAGGAGGATCAGGAGTTCAAGACCACTCCCAGGTATATATCCAATAGAAGTCCAGCCTGGACTACACTAGATTCTGTCTTTTGTTTTGTTTTGTTTGTTTGTTTGTTGAGACAGGGTTTCTCTGTGGCTTTGGAGCCTGTCCTGGAACTAGCTCTTTGTAGACCAGGCTGGTCTCGAACTTACAGAAATCTGTCTGCCTCTGCCTCCCAAGTGCTGGGATTAAAGGCATGCGCCACCACCACCTGGCTAGATTGTATCTTAAAAAACAAAATAAAGAAAAGAAGGAACAAAAAAAAAGGGAAAAAAAGAACTTGAGAGTAGACCAAGCTATATATTGAAACATTGTTTCCAAAAACCAAAAGGGATTCGTGTTTCACTGGATTTTTATTAATTACTTTAAATTTAGGTTTCCACCTCAGGGCTTGTGAGACTTGGAGTATTCCCCTAGGAACTCCCTAAACACTGCATAAATCTTAATTAATGACCTCTAAGAAATAAATGATTATGAACACCTTCAATTTAATGAAAGAACAGGGAGTCACTGTTTCTACTGCCCTGTAAAACTAAACCTGGCTTCAGTTTCTATTTGTATGAATCCATGAATCTTAGCTAAGTGTGGGACAAAGAAGGAAGAATGCTGTAGAAACTAGTCAAACAAGCATTTCTGATGATTTTTTTAAAATGTGCATTGGTGTTTTGTGTGAGAGTGTTGAATCCTCTGGAACTAGAGTTACAGAGAGTTGTGAGCTGCCTGCCGTGTCGGTGCTGGGAATTGAACCTGGGTCCTCTGGAAGAGCAGCCAGTGCTCTTAACTGCTGAGACATCTCTCCAGCCCCTCTTCGCCCCCCCACACACGCATTTCTAAAAGGGCTACACAGTTGTTTTGCAGTGCATAGCCTCTGATTTATGTAAAAAGTACTATACACTGTGTGGTGTATGCACGTATGTGCTGGTGCAGGTGCACATATTCAGGTGTGTGTGCAGAAGCAATAGGGCATTGTGTCATTTCCCTATCACTCTCCACTTGTGGCAGTTTAAATAGAAATGGTCCCACAGGTCCATAGGGAATGGCAGCCATTAGGAAGGGTGGCCTTGTTGGGGTAGGTATGGTGTTGTTGGAGGAAGTGTGACTGGGGTGGACTTTGAGGTCTCAGATGCTGAAACCTGGCCAGTGTTTCACAGTCCCTTCCTGCTGCCTGCAGATTCAGATGTGGAACACTCTGACCTTCTCCAGCACCATGTCTGCCTATGTGGCTGCCATGCTTCCTGCCATGATGACAATGGACTGAACCTCTGAAACTGCAAGCCAGTCCCCATTAAATGCTTTCCTTTATGAGAGTTGCCATGGTCATAGTGTCTCTTCCCAGCAATAGAGCAGTAACTTAGACACCACTTTATTCCTTTGAGGCAGGGTCTCTAACTGAACCTAGGGGTACACTGGCAGCCAGCAAGCCCCAGTAATCTTGGTATTTGAATTCAGGTCTTCATGCCTGTACAGCAAGCATCTCCCTAGTCCTTTATGGTGTTGTTGAACTTTTTTAAAAAAAATCTCAAGTAACATTATAATTTCTATTTCAAATTTTATGTGTATGAGTGCTTTTCCACATCTATGTTTGTATGTCACATGTGTGGCTGGTGCCCAAGAAGGCCCAATGATGGTGTCAGATCCTTTGAAACTGGAATTATAAAATATTGTAAGCTGGGAGCCAAACTCCATCCTCTGGAAGACCAGGACATGCTCTCACCACTGAGCCATCTCTCCAGTCCTAATATTACTGTTTGAAGTCAGCAAATACAGCAATGCTTAAGACATCTTCATAAGCATCTATCTTCACAAGTTGTTCTAATCCATCCCCCTCATTCCATTTTACTTTTTATTTTGAGGCAGGATCGTCTTCAATTTCCTAAGCTGGCTATGAATTTACCCCTAGCCCAAGCAGGACTTTACCAACCCTGATTGCCTCGGCCTGTTAAGTAGCTTGGATTACTAAGGCTGCATTTCCAAGTCATGTTAAAACATATATTCTTTGCAACAGAGACAGACAAATCTCTGTTAGTTCAAATCACCCTTGGCTTACACAAAATTGATTCAGTCTAAAAGAAAAGCAGAGCTCACACAAAGGTGATCCCAGCACTTAGAGTGGCATACCTTTAATCCCAGCACTGAGAAGATGGAGACAGGAAGGCACATGGCTGGGCAGAGAAAGGGATGTAAGGCAGGAGACAAGAGAGAGATGCAGTCCGAGGATTCCTAGAGACAGGCAGTCTGGAGCAGTCTAGGCATTCAGTCTGAGGACTCGTAGGGACAGGATAGCCCCTTTGGTATTTGGTATTTGGTATGAGGATTCAGTAGAGGTAAGAGGTCTTTCTTGTGGCTGGCTCCTTTACTTCTCTGCTCTTTCAGCATTTACCCCGATATCTGACTCTGGTTTTTATTAAGATCTGTTTGAACTCATGCTACACTGGAACTCATTCTATAGGCCAGGCTTGCCTCAAACTCACAGAGATGTTGCCTGTATCTGCCTCCCAAGTACTGGGATTAAAGGTGTGCACCACCACCGCCTGGCCTCTGTGTGTCTAACTAGTGTGGCTAGCTTTGCCCTCTGATCTTAAGGCAAGCTTATTTGTTAGATTATAAGCAAAATATCATCACATTCCAGGACAGCCAAGGCTACACAAAGAAGAAACCCTGTCTTGAAAAACAAAGAAAAATAAAAGATACATACACACACATTATATATTAGAAAAACGTGTGTGTGTGTGTGTGTGTGTGTGTGTGTGTGTGTGTGTGTGTGTGTGTGTGGTGTATATGAAGGGGTTCATGAATCCCTGCATGAGCACAGAAGCCAGAAGAGGACACAATAATCTACCTTATTTTTCTGAGATAGGGTCCATTATTGATTGAACCTGGAGCTGGGCTGGCAGCCAGCAATACCCAGTGAACATGGCCCATGTCAATAATTCCAGCACTTGAAAGACTGAGGTCAAATATGTTAGTGAGTTTGAGGGCTACATAGTGAAATCTTGTCTTAAGAAAGGAAGAAAGAAAGAAAACCTATTTAGATGGTTTTAAGAAATGAAAAACTGAAGAAAGTTCTTCCAATTGGTAAGCATGTATTTGCTGGTTGCTATCCCAATTGTTGTTTCTGGGTTTATGTGAAAACCTTAGTGGCATGTTATCCATTGGTCTTCCTGAGAGAAACCCACGTATTAGTTTGCTTTCTGTTGCTGAGATAAAACACTGACCAAAAGTAACTTTGGGAAGCCAATGATGGCACACACCTTTGATCCCAGCACTCCAGAGACAGAGGCAGGCAGATCTTGATGAGCTGGAGATCAGCCTGGTCTATATAGTGGGTTCCAGGCCAGCCACCGCATGGAGTTTATTTGGCTTACAGGTTACAGTTCATCATTGAGGGAAGCCAGGTCAAGAACTCAAGGCCAGAACTTGGAAGCAGGAAGAGAACTGCTGCTTGCTGGCTTGCTTCCCCACGCTTGCTCAGCTACCCTTTTTATACAGATCAGGTTCACAGGCCCAGAGATGGCACTGCCCATGAACCGAGTCAGTTAGCACTCAAGAAAATGCCCCACAGAAGGGGGTCACTGGGACTGCCAGCTGCCTGCCCAGCTCCAGGCTCCAAGTTCAATAATGGACCCCATCTTAAGAAAATAAGGTAGACTGTGATATTCTCTTCTGGCCTCTGTACTCGTGCTGGGATTCATGACTCCCTCCACACACGTGCATACACCACACATACACACACAGATGCAGACACGCACACACAAAACAAAAAACAAACAAACCCAAATAAATGACTATCATTCCTAGAAAATAAAAATCTAAATTTCAGTCCTCTACTGTTCACTCATTTTCAAAATAAGAGGGGCAAGAACTAGCTAACCAGAACCAAAACCAATCCCAAGGCATATACTGCTGTGCCTTAGGCCTTCTGCACAGGACACTACCAGACCACACTTCAAGGAGTCTGTTTTGTGAACTGTAAGGTGTAGGGAGCAACAGGGAGGACAGACATTACCATATCAAAGTGTCTCAACAAAATCCACTGCTTTGTACAATGAGTAGAGACTAATAAAGACAGTTGTAGGGCACTTGAAAGAATCTTCTATTTGGGAAAGACATGATCAAAAAGATTTTTTCCCCGTTAGCATCTATAATTAATGACACCCCCTCCAATCAAACTCACGGTGTCCCTAAGGCTTAGCCTTGAATTGCTGATGCTCCTGCTTCCACCTCCCAAGTACTGCAATGCTGGAATCACAGACATGTGCTCCACATCCTGTCAGAAAAATAGCTGGGCAGTGGTGGCACATGCCTTTAATCCCAGCACTAAGGAGGCAGAGGCACGTGGATCTCTGTGAGTTTGAGGCCATCCTGGTCTACAGAACAAGTTCCAGAACAGGCTCCAAAGCTACAGAGAAAACCT
Source organism: Cricetulus griseus (assembly GCF_003668045.3). Lineage (NCBI taxonomy): Eukaryota > Metazoa > Chordata > Mammalia > Rodentia > Cricetidae > Cricetulus > Cricetulus griseus. The sequence continues at coordinate 224,959,418 of NW_023276807.1, forward strand.
GACTCAAAAAACTGAAGGAGGAAAAACCCACCTTATTTACAATGACTTCAGCAGATTTGCCAGGGGCCTCCACTCAGACGACCTGATGCATTTGTGAAAACCCAGTTTATTTGTTCAAAACCTCAGTGTTTGGGGTATCTATGAGCAAAAGCACAGGTACAGAAGTAACCCCAGAGCCTAGTGGGAGAAGTACTTCTTGGCTTATGATTACCAGGGTCAGAGAACTTCTAGTTATCCCTTAACCTTAATTGGTGTGACAACCATCCTGGCTGCCAAGGTCAAAGATTGCTATTATACCAGACGAATAGTCTTGTTAACTCACTTCCTTTCAAATGAACCTCAAGAAAGCAATCAGTGAGAAGAGGCTGTGCCACTGAAAACACTTTCCAGGGTTAGCTCTGATAGGGCCTTTGCATCTTTCCCAACTGCTGCTGTTTTTCCAAATATATTTATATATAAATAATATATAAATCAAAATATATAAAATTTTCTTGGCCTTTTCTTTAGGGGTGGCTAAGGGATGGAGCATGTACTGCTCTTGAAAAGAACCTGAGTTCAGTTTCAGTAGCTCACAACCAACTCCAGATCCAGGGATCCGATACCCTCTTGTGGCCTCTGAAAGCACCTGCATTCACACACCCACCCTCCCCCACATAATTAAAAATAGAAATCTTCTAAAGTTATTTAAAATTTTATTTGGACGCATGAGTGTTTTTGCTTCCCTGTATGCATGTGCAGCACATATATGCCTGGTGCCTGCAAAATCAGAAGAGGGTGTCAGATCCCTTGAAAGTGGAATTAGTGGAAAGTGGAAAGTGAACCACCTCCTGGGAAACAAACCAGGATCCTCTCTGGGATGCCCCAAATTGTTATTTACTCTGTGTGTGGGAGCTCATATAGGCCATGTCACTTTTGTGGAGGCCAGAGGGTAACTTGCAGAGGTTGTTTCTCTCCTTCCATCATGTGGGTGCCTGAGTCATGACTCAGGTCATCAGATGGAGGTATGTCCTTTACCTTCTGAGTCAACACACACACACACACACACACACTCTTTTTTGTTTTTGTTTTTTTTTGTTGTTGTTGTTTTTCGAGACAGGGTTTCTCTGTGTAGCTTTGGAGTCTATCCTGGCACTTGCTCTGGAGACCAGGCTGGCCTGGAACTCACAGAGATCTGCCTGCCTCTGGCTCCCGAGTGCTGAGATTAAAGGCATGCGCCACCAATGCCTGGCCTTTTTTTTTTTTTTTTTTACACACACACACACTTTCTAAAAAGCTGTCTAGAAGACACAGATTGTAATTCAACATATTCCAGAAGAATGAAATTGACTTTCAATGGGTGTTGTATGGGTAAACCAGCAGTCTTCAGGAGTATGTGTATCCCATGCAAGACCACAAAGTGTGCACGCTCTTTAAAATAAGATAGGCATTTTGTTTTTCCAGTGTTAAGACTTGTGTTCACATAGAGTATCATTACTACTTCTCAGAATGGATTTTCCTCAGATCTAAGCATCACTGCCTAGAAAAGAAGCAATGAGGGAGGAAGCCTAATTAATTACTCAGAAGACATTTCCAGTTTAAGGGCATTCCACCCCCTTCCCCAAAGGGCTTAGCTGGCTAAGAGTATTACAAAGAGATGTCTGCAGTGACAGTTTTAATCATCTTAAAGGCCTGTTTACTTCAGTGCCATATTGTCTTCGGTGCTGTAAATTCACCTCTTTCAAGTATGTGTTTCTGAATGAACGTGGGCCAGATGAGGAGAAAGCAAAGCGTCACTTGGAAGCATGCTGCCAAAAGGAAAAAGGGGAACCCAGAACTCGCAGATCTATCATTTGGCCTTCTCATTCATTCCTTCTGCATAGCGGGTGCTCATGTATCAGAAAGCAACTGAAGCCCCCACCCAGGAGTTTGGTGTGCTAACTTCAGTTAATGATGCAAGTCCTAGAAATGAGTCATGCAAAGAGAAAAAACAAACCCAGCCTAGGAAAGTTATTAGGAGCATATGGAGTAAGTCCCAGAGAAGGGGTAGATGCCAGTGCGGGGGGGGGGGGGGGGGCAACATCCTCTGTGACAACACCAGCGAATGTGTAGAAAATTAATGCAAATTAAAAGAGCAACACAAGGGGTTGGAGAGTTTGTTCAGCAGTTACGAGCACTGGATGGTCTTCCAAAAGACCCAGGTTTGATCCCCAGCACAACCGTTGGTGGTTAACAACCCTTTGTTACTCGGGTCCCAGGGGGTCTGATGCTATATACCCTCAGGCACTGGGCATGCAAGTGGTACACAATAAGTAAATGTAGACAAAACACCCATACACACAGAAAAAAAGAAATCAAACACCAATATGATTTGTGAATGCTATCCCAGGATAGGTGGTTTTGCAGAGCTATTCTAAGCTGGGGGGATGGGGGGCATACAGTTTTGCTTCTGGCTGGGCAAACTACCATACCCCAACAAGACCAGAATAAATAAACCTTGACAGGCTCTGGCTGAAATCTTACGGTGCCAGGATACTATTGCAGAGGGGTCCACTCTCTAATGAGCTGACTCTGATACTCGGGGAACTGCTAGTAACTTGTGACAATTCACACTTGTAAGATTTTAAGAAATTATTTTTATTTTGTGTGTATTGGTGTTTTACCTGCATGTATGTGTGTGAGGGTGTAAGATCCCCTGGACCTGCAGTTAGACAGTTGTTGTGTGGTTGCTGGGAACTGAACCCAGATCCTCTGGAAGAACAGCCAGTGCTCTTAACTGCTGAGCCATCTCTCCAGTCCCTTCTCACTGTAAGATTTACTCCCCAGCAAACTATGTTGATATCTCTGTTGGATCATCAGCATGAGTCCCCTGGAGGTATCTCACCCAGTAAGAGCAAAACCAGAGTGGTGTGGCATTTAAACACCACCTCATGACCTACACAGAGGAATTATCCATAAAAAAGCCCCTATTTTTTAAAAGAACAAGATGGCTCACAGGGTAAGTTTGTCACCAAGCCTGATGACTTGAGTTTAATCCTCAGAAACTACATAGCAAGAGAGAACTAACACCTGTACACACCCTGGAATGCATGAACATGCCCACACAAACACAATAAATGTAAAGAAAAAGAAAGGAAAAGCAAGTTAAGTGGAGTTCTCTACAGAACTCTATCGTCTTTACTCTTTCTTTCCAAGGCCTCATCCATAGCTAAGTGCTTTGTTCCTGTGCATCACACTGGGCCCAAAGTGAATTGTTTTAAAAATAAGTACATTATATGATATATGAAGTCCCTTGTAAATCTCCACAGCTGAAGTGCAAGCCAGACCCAGAAAAACAACCCTTTGTAAATCAGCAACACACCATCGCCACCTTGTGTCAAAGATTGTTCATTACACTCCAGATCTTCAGGCCAAGGACCACACTTGGGACTCTGACCAGTTCTTACAGAATATAGCTTTATTTATAGAATCTTACAAATAAAACATTTACAGTCTACATAAGTTATTTAAGTTTCTATTTCTTCTCATAACACCTGAGTTATTTAAAAAAATACTGTGATGGAACTGTAAAGGGAACTATGAATAAAATCCTCTCTTTTTTGCAAAGCAAAACAAATCACCCAGCTTATCTGCATCTCTTTGGAAGAGGGTTCACTAAAACTGGATCCTAGGCAATCCAGAGAAGTCCTTTAAAACCCAGAGTGAAGAGTTACTGAAGAATGCTCCCCCTGCTGACACCAGACACTAAATATTGGGGGGGTGGGGAGGGGTGACAAAATAGGTGAGGTCATGGATGAGGTGTGAAGTGACAGAACCCAATCCCTGGCTTAGGGCTCCTCTGTCAGTGTGACAAGTACTTTCCTTGCTAGTGTTAGCAGGAGGAAGAAAGCTACAGGCAATATGGCGCGGGGTGGGGAGACTGACTGCTAAACTTGCCGCCCCTTGGACTTCTAGTATGTACAAATGCTTAAAACAGCAAGTTCAAAAAGAATTCAGCGGCCACAATTTCAACCCCCTGTACAAATCTGCTGCCAACAACAGATAATCAGTTGGACTGGAGCACCCGCCCCTACACACACACACACACACACACACACACACACACACACTTGCCACCTGAGTCCAGGGTTTCCCTTTAAAGGAAGCTGTCTGCACAAGAAAGTTCTTGGTTCCTGTGAAGTGTGCATGGCAAACACTCTAACCTCATGTTTAAGATTCTATTTTTAAGTTCTTCTAAACAAACTAAACCACTGTCCTTCAGCATGAAAGCATTTAAGGAATAATAGCATCTAGAAGGGACTTTAAAATTAAAATACACAAACATGAACTAAGCAAAGCAGAATCTTTTGTCTTTTTGGGGGGGTGTGGTGTTGCTGGGAATAAAATTCAGGGTGTCACACACACACACACTAGGCAAAAGATCTGCCACTGAGCCACACCCTCAGCCTACACATAAATTAGTATTAAGTTGTATGTTTTTATCTTTCTTTTGTCTTGCTGACACAGGATCTCACTACGTAGCCCAGACTGGTCTGCAATTCACTATGAAGCCCAGGTTGGTGCATAAATTGAGCCTCTGGATGACTCTGCCTGCTAAGTGCTGAGATTACATGTGTGAGCCACCACGCCCTGCTCAGCCTTGGACTCTGAGTGTCAATTTCTGCTAGCTCTGGAAGCAGTTGTTGGAAAAATAAGACAGAAAAGTCAAACAGTAACAACAATAACATAAAATATTGGATTCTGAGATTGAAGAATTGGTTCTTTGGTAAAACTGGACCCTAATCCTATCAGGACTTGGTCCTGACATTCAATCTAGAACCTTGACTGCTGGAGTTTCCTCTTCCTCCTTGCCTCTTCTCAAACCCAGCCAAGGCAAGAGGTAAGAGCGAGAGAGAAACCGAGTAAATCTCTATGTTTCTCCAGTTGGGTTGTCAGGATTCCTGGTTTCAAGCATGTTTCCCCCAAAAGAATGAACATATATATGTTATATATATATGTTTCACATGTGCCACATGCATATATATATATATATATATATATATATATATATATATATATGTGCTGCTTTTAATGGACAGTTTTCCTGTGGTAAAAACAGAAAGACTCAGGTGTTGGCAATGAACCAGTACTGTCAGTCATGCAAACAATGGCCCCTGGGCTGTGACTGTGGGCACCACTAAGAAAGGCTCCGGGAGAGACTGGCTCCCCAAAGTGGCTAAGGAATCCACATTATCAATATGATAATAATAAATTAATTCACTTAGTGAACCTGGAGATTAGCTCCCCTGGAAGCCAGAGTTCTGAGGAGAGGGCTCCACAGTGTCTGAGACTGGCCTGTGGTGTGAAATGACAAGCATAACCATCCGTTTTCCTGAAGCAAAGAAAACAATTTACACTCAAATCAATTCAGGATTCAATCTTGTTGTCTGGGGCCAGGGAGGAAGTGGTAGCTAGATTCTGTGACCTTTAAAACCCACTGGCAGTAATGACATCTGTATCCCTGACCTGAAGGTTTGACCTCAAGGTCCAGAGTCCCTTGGTATTCACCTATTATTTCTGCAATTAGCAAGTCCTAAGATTGGTCAGCACTGACTCCGTTTCTGATTACCTTTGTCACAATAAGGCATAAACAACTATGTCCCGATTCTGAATCAGGTTCTATCGACAGAAGTCTAGACCAGGGGAGATTAATTTGTGCAATTTCCCCTCTAATGCAAAATCTTAAATGTGCTCAAAGTGAGGCATCTAAAAGTATCTAGAAAAAGGAAGCCAAGAGGAGGTGTGTGTGAAAATCAGGGCAAAACGAATTGATTTAGCGCAGATCTCTTGCTACTCCAAAGAATGTCCACAGTGGCTCACCTGGCTGATTCTGTGACACAGATGCTGCACAGCCAGCACCCAGCATCCTAGTGGAGACCAGAGAGCACCAAGGAGGCAGGACATCTACCTCGAGTTCTAATTCCTTGTCACCCAGGGTGACCTCCTGCCTCAACTGCTCAGAATGCCAGTCTCTTTCAGAGAACTGTTAACTGAACAAACTGGGAGAAAAAAAAAAGGGGGGGGATTCTTATCTTCTGTCTTTTCTTTGTAAAAACAGGAGAACTCATGTCAAGATGGAGTGACCCGAAGTCCAGGGCACACACATTCAGAATCACAGGCCCCAAAGCCCAGGCCTGATATTTTTAACCAAACCATGACCACTGGCTTCATTTTTACATTGTAAAAGATGCAACATCTCTCAGTGCTTCCTCCGAGAGAAAAAGACAGATGAAGGTGACCAGAAGGAAAAGGGAGGTGTGTCCTACACGAGGGAGGCATTTCAGTTCCAGAATCACCTATGGAAAAGGTTGGGAGACGGTTTGAGGCACTACCTAGAGAGTCCCAGGGCAGGTTCTTCCTAGGACAGAAACGTTTTGAAACAGCTGACATCTGAATGTGGGCAGGCAGTCGGCGCCAGTTTGTAAAGAACTGCCTCTGCCACGATGCTTCATGGATGCTGAGTCCTCAGGCCAGGGGTTTAAGGCCCAGAGTCTGACGTGCAATGCCACTGGCTTCCCGCTGGCAGGGTCCTACCCAATCTGAATCTGTCCTGAATACATTGTGAGGACTAGCATGATGGAGAAGCCAGTCAGGAGGCCAAGATTCTGGATGACAAAGGGGACCAAGAAGCTGTTCTTCCTTTCGTCCTCTTGGCAGACCTCATTCATCTCTGGGAACTGAGAAAGGAGAGAAAAATCTGAGAGTTACAGTTTCCATTATCATCTTACCAACTGTGGTGACTGGGATAAGTTATCATTTGAATCCACCCCCACTCCCACCCCACCCCCATTTCTGGTGGCGGTGTTTTGGAGGTTCTGGTGACTTCTCTGGAGGAAGTAAGTCATTGGGGATACTATCTTTAGCTATTCCCTGTAGTTATCAACAATATGGCTGCCGGAAACAAGACCTTAACAATGCCAACACCAACTGCCGTGTCAGCGTGGATTGGAGGAAACCTCACCAAGCCCCACCCATAGATGAAGAGTTATAGATGATGACTACTCAGAGGGAGAATCAGACTTCTCCAGGGATGAGCCCTCTAGTTGAATAGCCAATACACATAATACATATAAGCAACACTAAATGGACTCAGCAGTTTGTATGTGTTTGTGTGTATGATATATATATATTTGGAGAAAAAGAGGCTATGAATTTGAGAGGGGGCCCTGGAGTGGTGATGACACAGGAGGAGCTGGAGGGAGAAGGACAAATGATGTAAATACAGCACTCATATATGAAATTCTCAAAAAATATTAAAACTTTATAAAAAAGATATAATCACCATTATTTGTGACAGACAGTAATGTTCTTTCTCTTTCACTCTTTTCTTTTTACACCTCTTCCAACAAATTTAAATATGGACCCTGGACTGATTACAGTCAATTTTCCTTAATGACACAGTAACAGAGGGAACCAAAGTTCTCCCTTTAAAATCCAATCACTTGGACTGGAGAGACGGTTCAGTGGTTAAGAGCACTGGCTGTTCTTCCAGAAGTCCTGAGTTCAATTTCCAGCAACCACATGGTGGTTCACAACCATCTCTAGTGGGATTTGATGCCCTCTTCTGGCATAAAGGCATAATGCAGATAGAGCACTCAAATACATAAAATAAATTAATAAAACAAACAAACAAACAAAAACAATGATTCATTGGGATAGCAGTTGCTCCTGTATGCCCAGCACTTGGGAAGTTGAGGCAGACTGCAATGACTTCAAGGCCAGTCTGGGCTAAAAAGCAAGCCTCTTGTCTCAACAAACATAGACAGAAAACCCTAATACTGCCTTGAAAATGCTGATTCTATCTTTTTAGAATTTTGAAATATTATTTGCTATGTATAGGCATTTTGCCTGCAAGTATGTTTGTGGACCACATGGGTGCCTGTGCCCTTGCAGGACAGAAGAGGTTGGATCCCCTGGAACTGTAGCTATAGATGGCTTTAAGTCACTATGTGGGTGCTGGGAATCAAACCTGGGTTCCCTTCAAGAGCAGCCAGTGCTCTTAACAGCAGAGCCAGCTCTCTAGCCCTGAACTGTTACATCACTGAGTTAGTGAATGGTGTGGCATGGGAAAGAGACCTCAATAAAGCTGTTATTAAAGCAAAATCATGGCTGGCAAGATGGTTCAGTGTGAAAGAGTACTTGCTGCCAAGACTGAGGACCTGAGTTCCATGTCAGGAGCCCGTAAGATAAAGAAAAACAGCCCCCAAAAGCTTGTCTTCCACAAGAATGAACTCTCACCCATACAAAAATCAATGTAAAAAGAATTAAAAAACAAACATTCTAATTTGTGTCCTTTCCCTCCTACTCGAGGGTCAATCATAAGCCCTGGCACACTTACCATATCAGCTAGAGCAATATACAAGAACATTCCTCCAGCCAGCGCAAAAATCCAGTTGGCCGAGAAGTGACTTCCAGCCAGGATACCAAACGCCAGGCCCACATAGCAGCAGCAAGCAGAAAGGAAGTTGAAGAAGAGAGCCTGCTGGATGCTCATACCAGCATTGAGCAGGATAACAAAGTCTCCTACAATGGGAAAAGGAAGGGATGAGTCAGGGCACAGGACTACTAATAAATCAGACTCTTCAACAGTGGATGAAGTGTGGGTCCTGGAATGAAGGCACCTATATCTTCCAACTATGACTCTGGCTTCCCAGCACAGGGCCTGAAAAGGATTCACAGGGTTTTGAAAGTACATAAATAACCAGCAGTGGCCTCATTGCTCCCCACCTAGAGGACAGAAATAATTCGCAAGATTTTAAAAGTAGATGGCCAACTAGCAACGGCCTCATTTCTCTTTGGATTGAAATAAAAATAGCTCCCTTTCTCCCAAGATGGTACATTCAGGAAACAAAACTGAGAGAGGAAGAAATTAGTCACCAGCCAGCAAATGCCAAAGTTAGGACCCTGGGCTGTTGCTGAGTCTTGAGTCCTGGCTTCTTACTTTTCCTTAGTAAAACTATATACATCCTTAAGCTCTGGTTTTTCTACCTTCTTCACCTGCCACCACACTTTAGCAGACTCCCAGCTTCTGCAGGATGAAAAGGATGTCAGAGATGACCGTCTTCACGGAGTATCCAGACTAGTGTATGGCACCTGCTAAGTCCAGCACTTGTTTGCTTACAATCCCCTTGGTGATTCTAAAAAGCAGGCGCAGTTATTAAAACCACACAGGCGAGAAGATTGAGCCACAGTATATGGGGCTCATGGGATAAAAGTCTTCCTGTAAAAACCTTCACCATTCTAAGCTACACTCTACTCAACTGTTTTATTTGGGAAGTTAGACGGAACAAAAACTGAGACAGCTGGCCCAGAGGGACAGGCGATGTGACTCACCCAGCTCGTGTGGGAATTCCTCACAGAGAATGGCCACTGACGTGCTGATGCCTTGGAAAACAGACACGGTGAAGGAGGCACCGATAGCCAGGCCATCAATGAAATTGTGCAGACCGTCGCTCAGGGTGATCATCCAGGCCAGGGTACCAATATCAGAGTATCGGACCCCTTTGAGCCAGTAGCAAGCACTCTGGGATGCCTGCAGGTCCTAGGAGAAAGCATATCCCAGCCGATCTGAGATTACAGGGTGACTCCGGTAAGCCTGACTCACTCGGGCCACGGCTTCCTAGAGGCTCCCCTAGGATTTGGTGGCTACTGACCTGCACAGACATTGAGCCGACGATGACCTTCTCGTCCGTGCCAGCTGCCTTGCCATCCAGCTCACTGTTGCAGTGCTGAGGGATCATGTGGTCCAGGTCCCCATTCTGTAGCTTCTCTGTCACACCCTCCTCCTGGTCCTTCTTGGAAGGGAGCGTGTTGGAGGTAAAATGGTTGTGTCCGTGATGGTGCTAGAGATTGAAAAAGGATCAGTGTTATTGACCAAAACCACCAGCCCAACCACGATACCCTCTGGGAGAAAGGGTGCTTATGCCTCGGAAGATCTTATTCCTACATCCAAGGAAGCTAAGGAGGCCACACACAGCGATAGGGGGAACATATTAGTGGCAACACACATGAAGACAAGGACTTCCTAACGGACAAAGAAGTAGTCTCCCAATGTCACTGGATCCAGTACTTAGATTCCTCTTTCAAGACGGCTACTTCATTCAACTCTAACAGGCAGTGGCTCCATGCCATGTATTGGAGACCTCTTATTGGAGCTACACTAGTCAACGCTGTTCCTGGATGTCTGTCACCAAGCCTCTTTACTGTCTTTTATAGAGAGACTGCGGGGCTTGCCCTGCAAGTGCCTTCACACACTGCCGGCCCACGCCAGCACTGTTTGAAGGCAGAGGTTTCCCCTATATAGTCCATTGCTGCCCCCAGGCCTCACCTCGTTTTTCTGTTTCAGGAGCATCTTCAGTATCTTCTCTGTAAAAAAGAAAAGGTAGAAGCCTCCAAACACCACTGCAGACTTGGAGACATAATTGTCCTGAGGGTTGAAACCAAAGGCCTGTGGGCACAGGAAAAAAGAGTGAGTTTAAGTAAACAAGCCTTCATCACTCCCTGTTACTTGCTTACCAATCTCTCCACTCTAGGAAAGAGGCGGCCTGGGGAGCTCTGCTGTCTGCACATTCTCTTGCCAGCAAAAACCTACCCTTGGCATTTCCCTGATCTGCCAGCACTAGCTGGGTGGGTTGGGGTATTCTCTTCTGATACAAAATACAGACCAGCTTTAGAATTTCCTGACCCTGGGGTTCGGAGCCAGGACATTATGCGTGCTAAGGTGTACCTCTGTGCCACTAAGCTATCTCTCCAGCCCATATTTATGATAGAAATCATATATATCACATATACATGATAGAAATCATATATATCAGATATATATGATATATACAATTAGGTTATATGTATGTGTCTGTGTTTGATTGCAAATGTACATATGAGGGGGCCAGAAGAGGGCATCAGGTCACCTGAGTCTATAGCTGTAGGCAGCTGTGAGTCATATATTTGCTGGGAACCAAACTCTGGTCCTCTGAAGAGCAGCAAGCATTCTTAACTGCTGAGCCATCTCTCTAGCCTTGAGCTGGAGAAAAGACACTGCAGGTGGTGTTCTACTTTATTTGTTTGTCTGCTGTTGGTGGTGGTCTCTTTTTGAGATGGTATCTCATTCCATAGTCCAGGCTAGCCTCAAACTCACATCTATCTCCTACCTCAGGCTCCTAAGTGCTGATTATAGGCATGTGCTACCATGCCTAGCTTGACTGGCCTCCTAACTTCCTTCCTTCCTTCCTTCCTTCCTTCCTTCCTTCCTTCCTTCCTTCCTTCCTTCCTTCTTCCCTTCCTTCCTTCCTTCCTTCCTTCCTTCCTTCCTTCCTTTCTTCCTTCCTTCCTTCCTTCCTTTCCGACTTGGTGTTACTATATAGACCAAGCTGACCCAGACTCAGACAGCAGCCTGCCCCAGTGCTGGGGATTGGAGACAGCTTTTCTCTTTTAATGAGAATACTGCCTTAATTTCTGTCAGTACTTAGCTACACAAGCACTCAGCCATCAAATTCCACATTTAAAGGAAGGCCACTTGCATTTATTTTTGCCTCACCCAGAGTCCCTGGTTGGTCTGCCCATAAACACAATGGGAAGTGGTTTAGTTATGATTGCTAAAAAGGGAAACCCATTCCAGTTCCACAGCAAGAACTGCAGCATTTTCCTGACCACAGAACCTTGAAAGGATCACAAACCAAAAAAGCAGGCTACATCCCTGCAGGCATCAATCTTGGGGTGGTTTAAAGCCAGCCCTAGTTACACATGCCTGCAGTTTCCCCAGCTCAGGATGAGGTGGGAGGACCCAGAGCCCAGGAATGTGGGGCCAGCCTGACCAACAAAGAGTCCATCTCTTTAGAACATAAAAAATAAAAATTAAAAATAAAAAAAAACGTGAAAAGAATGGAGTGGAGGGTATGTTTCTCTGAGTTCCTTCTGGAAACTTTAACTTATTAAATAAGGAAGGAAAATGGGGATTCGTTGACACAGAGGATAGGACTAGCCAGAGACCCGCCCTAATTCGGCTCCTGGTTTATGGCGTCCAGTGTCCAGTGTCCTGTTGTCCCTTCTCTAACAGAGAACGAGCTTGTAGAAACTCCATTCCCAGCACTCAGGAGGCTGATGCAGAAAGGCAGGGCATTTGAGATCATGGAGTGAGTCTGCCTCAAAAAATAAACTCCAGCTAGGCGGTGGTGGCACACACCTTTAATTCCAGCACTTGGGAGGCAGAGGCAGGCGGATCTCTGAGTGTCAGGCCAGTCTGGTCTAGAGTTAGTTCCAGAACAGCCAGGACTGTTACACAGAGAAACCCTGTCTCAAAAAACCAAAATTAATTAATTAAATTAAAGACAAAATTTAAAAACCCTCCAGTTCTCTCTGGAACAGGATTGACAGAAGCTGATCCTCCTGAAGGGGAACCCCACAGCCTCCAAAGGCAAGTGCTTTTCCTCAGGGTGTTCAGAGCACTGCTCTAGCATAGTCCTTTGGAGTCATCTGCTAAGAGACCTGGAGGGCAAATGCTAAAGAAGCCCTGCTTTAGGTGAGCTCTCCTGGAGAAGAGATGCACCCTGGGAAAAAAGCCAGGAGGTGAGGTGGGACTCAAGGCCTCAGGACCCATCAGGCCCTGGGCTTGGGGCAGTGGCCTCTCCTGCAGGTCAGGCTCTGTGGTAAAACATGACTAGGATGACAGCTGCCACAGCTGCTCCACTAAGAAAACAAAGCAATACTGTGGAAGAAGGTGTTCTCAGCAGCATGTGAAAGCATCTCTTGCCTTTGCTCAGGCCTGTCAGACCACCTACAATGAAATACCTTGTGCTTATTATAATTATCAGGTTTACTGAAGATACCTCACTAAGTCAGATGGAATGTCTCCGAAGCTGACTACCCAGGCTTCAAAACATTGGCTCCCTTCTCTTCTGTGGAAGATCACCCACATGGAGGTGCCACAGATGATGTTTCCTTTGGATTTCCTCTGCCCTCAAACTCCCTACCAAAGAGAACTGGGTTTTCACGGAGACCTGTGGATTCTGTTGTGTTTTTGGTTCTCTGAACTGAAGGCCCACACTGAGCCAGAGCTACATTAGCTTGTTTTTCTTTTTTATTAAAAAGATAAGTATTTTATGTATGAGTGTTTTGTCTGTGTGTATATATGTGCACCACAAGTGTGCTTGCAGAGGCCAGAAGAGGGCATTGAATCCTCTGGAACTGGAATTACAGTTTATAAGCTCTGTGTGGGTGCTGGGAATCAAACCACAACAGCCAGTGGTCTTAACCACTGAGCCACCTCTCCAGTCCCAGGTTACACTGGCTTTTCACTCAGCAGTTCCAGCACTTTGGAGGCACTCATGTGCCTTTGTTGTCAATCCTATTGTCTGCCATTTTATAAAAAGAAGAAGAATCTGGAGATGGGAAAGATGGGATTTCAACCTAGCTCTTAAACCTCTCCTAGTTCCTGCCTTGGTCCTAGCTTTACTTTCCAAACAGAAAATACCTTGGGAGTAGTTCTTATGCCTTGCACGTAAACAGAGGGGCCTCCCCCTGTGCCTACTAGGAAATGGGGAGCTTTGGGGTGAATGCTGCAGCTTGCCATACCTCGGGGATGAGCTGGAAGAGGGCGTTGGAGTAGAGGGTTCCAATCGCCAAGGCTATGAAGTAGAGCAGCAGCCTCTTGTAAAAAGTCTTCTTCATGAAGGGCACCACGCTGGCCCCCATGAGGGAGCAGAGGGAGATGACGGTAACACAGAGGAGACCGTACCCCCATACTGCCAGCCCACCCAGGACAGGGAGCAAGGCAACCACCGTTAGGGAAAGGAGGTGGAGAGGAGAGTTGTGGGTATTAACGAAGGAACCCAAAAGAAAAACCAGAGACAAGTAGGGAGGGAGAGAGAAATAGGAAACTTGTTAGTGATTCGAGTCAGAGGCAATTTCTTTCAATCAGTGCAGGAAGGTATGAGGAGGAATTTGAGGTGGCCTTGGAACCCTGTGACTACTGCCCTTCCTCCTGAGGTGGCCTGGGTCATACCAGCCGGCTGGTGTGACTGGCAAACAGGGCAGGATGCTGCCTCATCACACACACCATGTGCTCTGGGCCAGCAGACTTTGCACTCAAGTCTTTTAACAGGACACCAAAGCAAATGCAAAGAAAAGTTTGGTGTGTCACTGGCTTTGCTTCTGCATATTTAAGCCATGTCATGGAGGCAAATGTGACACTACCCAAGGATGGTTTGGTTTGTGCAAGATACAACAAAGTCATGTACAGGGCAGAACAGGTAAGACTTGATGCCCATCAGATTTGGTTTCTAAGCAGTTGGGTTTGTTTGTTCCTATTTACTCTGAGAGGGACTTGGTGTAGAAAGCAGAGTTCCAAGACCAACTCACCCTAAAAAAATTATTTCAAATGCACTTTCCAGGGTGACACACTCTGGGTTGTGAGCACAGCCCTCAGGAGGGGGCAGCACAAAACTGTGCCACGATGGCAACCCTTGTGTGACCCCAAGGGCGAAACATGGGCAATGGCAGTAGTACCAGCCAAACGGGCGACGAAACATTTCATTTCAAATCTCTAAAAAAATTAGTAAATTCAATGGCTGGAGCTGAAAAAATAGCCCAAGATGAGGTCTCCCTTAGGAATTTTGAAACTGTTAAGGGAGCTGACCTTAACCCTGTTCTTCCCTCATGATTAAGGAGGAAGTGGGTGGGGCACGGCAACTCCTATGGAAGCTTGCCTAGGTCAGCCTCTTGGCTGACGGGAGCTTCAAAGCCAGTGACATGAGCTTTTATGGAAGCTGTCACATCACCAAAGGGGTCAGCCAGGTAGCTGCACACTATTTCTCCAACAGTAGCATGTGACTGGGCTGAAAATGTGGGCAGACTGTCAACTTGGGCCTTATTTTTGTAGCTCCTCAGTGATGACGATTAAAAAACAAAATTACTGAACACTTCCTTCAGTGGGATGAGGTACCAGGAAGTCAGACCTGTCAGGGAAAGATCGAGATGCAAGGTACCAACAATTGAGCTTCTCTTTCATGCACTGCATTTGTTGCTTTGTTTGTTTGTTTGTTTTGGTGGGAACAACATATTTGCTAAGTTGCCCAAAAGCTGTGATTTCTCCCTACCTCAAATTTCCAAGTGCTGCCCTGCAGGCACGAGCTGCCACAGCTACCTTAATTACAAATCAGGCTCACGCTTTTGAGGCCAGTTCTACACAGAGCCACTGTCACCTTCCTTCCTTCCTTCCTCCCTTCTGCCTCATTCCTCACTGCTGACCAACTGGAGCCCACACCTGAGCACCCCCAGGAGTTCCCTTTGAATACAGGGACTGCCTTGGACACCACACCAGGAAACTGCAACTTTCCTTTGGATTCCCATAAATGGGGCCCTGCAATGCGGCCAAAAGAGAACCCCAAGAGGGGGGCTCACATGTTAAGAACCTTGCATCTGATGTTGCCTGAAGAAGCCAGAGGCCAACCTTAGTGAACAGAGGCATGAGAGAAGTTATTGGACCCCCTGATATGAAGAGTCAATTCACTTTTGGGGCGGCAGTTATTGGGAGCCTTAGAGTAGAGAGGGAGAATGTCAGCTGGAGGAGGACCTGGCCGGGGCAGCCCAGGAGAAGTGAACGCGCGCCTGTTCTACTGCACCTCTGGGATGAGCTGGAAGAGTGCGTTAGAGAGCAGCGTTCCAATGGACAGGGCGATGAAGTAAGTGAGCACACGGCTGAAAAACGCTTTCTCCGTGCATGGCAGGACCAGGGCTCCCAGGAGAGAGGCCAGGTTAATCAGTGAGACACTGAGGAAACCAAAGCCCCACACTGTGGAGGAACAAGAACAGATGAGGGCCTCCATTACTGAGGGCGGGCACTTGTGCTGCTGAGAGCCATCTAAGCACATAGAGATCCAGCAGCCCCTCAGGAAATGTTTGGTGACTCCCATCTCTTGCTAGGGAAGGCTCATTAAAAACGATGTCCAGGTTGCTGTCGGAGCAGCTCACCTTCTAGAGGAAGAAACTGGGGACTCAACATGGTGGAGCGAACACCATGGGTTGGACAGTACATGTACTTGTGATGGCAACACGTTAGGTCTGGTAGCTCTTGCTGGCTATACAGGATTTCAGAAAGGCACTCGGGGACTCAGGTTGGGTGAATCCACTCTAGCTAGAGGGGTAGTACTAGGAGTTGGGATAATGAAGTAGCCAAGGGAGGTCATAAAGGTTGGCACTCTTACAGTCCAATGAAAACAAAGAGTGGAAAACATATTCACATGTTGGCCACAGCTCAATGTCCTGTGTTCACCAGCCAGCCCACCCAGGGTCTGGTGATGTGGAACATGTCACATGTAGATTATGGTGCACATGTCAATTATCACCGTCTGCCATCGCTCCATGCCCCCTCCGCTCCTTACTTACCTTCGATGGCACTAGGCTTCCCCTCCTCGGTCTGCTCATTTTCTTCATTCTCCTGGTTTTCTGAGGTGCAAGCCCGGGAATCCAACTGCTGGAGGATGGTGGGGCAGAACTCTCGAAACTCACTCACCCCGATCTGAGATCGCTCGCTGAAATTGTGGGCAGCAAAGAGGTCTCCAGAGCTAAAGCACTGAAACCAGAGGAGGGGTAGAAGGGCTCTTAGACTCTAAAAGTCGTGCCCTGCCCCGCTAAGTGGCAGCGCACTCGACCCTCTGAGAAATATAGAGAAAACGAACACAGCCAAATGGCAGCGACTCTGGAGACTCATCTCCAGGGACAAGAGAAAGGAAATCCCCACACTTGAAAAGGTCAGCTACCATCATGGCGAATGCTTAGTACGCACAACTGTTAAATGGCTGCAGGAAGAGGTTTGGGACCTTAACCTCAGCTACTTGGGTGGCTGAGGCAGGAAAACTGCAGCTTCAAAGGACGTCGGGGCCACAAAGCAAATTCAAATTCAGCCTGAGAGGCTCAGCATGACCCTGGCTCCAAGTGAAGAGAGAATACAGTAAAAAGAGTGCTGGCTGATATAATTCGGGCGTAGCATGCCTGTCTACTACGCACCTGGAAGGTCTATGTCCAACCCTACTGGGGATGGGGTGGCAGTGGAGGACAAGATTCCAATCCTGTGGCCAGGGTGTGGTTTCAGAAAAACAGGATTCTATCTGCAAACCTGGTATCAAATTTGGCTGCACATCACAACAGCCCAGGGAACTTAATCTCCTAAAATGCTGATCCTAGAAACTTCTACTGGAATATGGATGTGTGCTGGTTAGCAGACATAGGCACCCATCGTCGTGATCTTGGGGAATTTTGCTAAGATGGGAAATTGAATTTGAGGTCTCCCCCACTCCCTCTCTGTGTGCGTGCGTGCACACATGTGATGTATACACATGTTCATGAGGCCAGGAGAGGACAGTGGGTGTCTGGTTCTACTAGTCTCCCTACCTTATTCCCTTGAGACCCTTATTCCCTTGAGACAGTGTCTCTCATTGAACCTGGAGCTAGGTTGGCAGCTGGTGAAATACAGCACTGGACTATAGATATGCAGGGCTACCTATCCTTTCACTTGGGTTCTTGGCATTCAAACTTGGGTCCTCAAGCTTTCTTCCTTCCTTCCTTCCTTCCTTCCTTCCTTCCTTCCTTCCTTCCTTCCTTCCTTCCTTCCTTCCTTCCTTTTAAGATTTATTTATTATGTATATAGTTGTCTGCCTGCATGTCAGCCTGCAAGCCAGAAGAGGGCACCAGATCTCATTACAGATGGTGGTGAGCCACCATGTGGATGCTGGGAATTGAACTCAGGACCTCTGGAAGAGCAGCCAGTGCTCTTAACCTCTGAGCCATTTCTCTAGCCTAGTTCTCAAGCTTTCAAAGCAAGGGCTCTTACCACTGAAACACCTCCCTAGCCCACATTGCCATTTTTCTAATTGTTCGTCATTCACATAAACCAAAGTCCTTTCTCTGAGTGTGGTTTACCAGGGCCTACCCCTGAGAGTCAGTCCTCTGGGAATGCCAGCAATATAAGTTTTTTGACCTATGAAGTTTAATTGCTGTACCTTGTTAGCCCCAGAACACTGCTGCAGACCCTAAGGCCCATGTGTAAGTGTCCCCCAATCACAGGTCTGCTTCTCACCCACTGCCCATATGGCGCACTCGGCCTCTCTGGTAATGCTGGCACTTGTCACATTCGAGCAGCTCTGCGTGCATGCTACACAGTGCCCTGTCCACTTACTCCTCTCACACTCCAGCCTAATCATCCTTCTAGGTGTGCTTCAGCTTGCCTCACGCACAAACCCTCAACTATTCTGACACCTTCACGTCTGTCTCATAGACGACCCCATAATTACAGCACAGCCCACAAAATGTGGTACTTTGTTTTCATTCCCGCTAGCTGAGCTCCTCAACTCAACGATGGATTATGGGGCCTCTGCAAGAGTAGCCAGTGCTCTTAACCAGTGAGCTCCCTGAATGTGACTCCTGCTTCTCCACTTCCTACAATGCTCTGTATGAGGAACAAAACAGAACATAAAGACTTTGTTGGCTGACCTACTGGGCTGCCACAAATAGCCCCAGGTTCTCTGAGTAGCTGTAATAATGTTGAAGGACACAGAACACAAGAGCTGGGACTAGAGGCGAGACCCCATCTCAGGAACCCTTGTGAAACCACTCCCCAGAAAAACAATTCCCCTTGCACCTGAAGGGATTGTGAGACACATCTGGCATGGTGTGTGAACAATAAACTCTTCTGGATATGCTGTCCTGGGAGCCATGGTTTTCGAGCAGCTGCAAACCAACATGTAGGTAGTCAGGAGGCCTCACTGGACATGCAGAATGTGTCGATCCCAACAAAGGTGGGAGCTGCTGACTGCCACCAAGGCCTACCTGACAGAGAGGAGTCTTACCGTGGAGAGGTTCCTGTGTCCTTCCTTGGGCTGGGTAACATTATCCCGACCTACTCCCACATCCAATTTGTTGAGCAGGACCTTCAGCTGTGGCAGAGTAAGGCTGTCATTCTCCCCATAGCGATTCATGAGATCTTCCAGGAAAGAGGTGGCGCTGAGGGGCAGCATGGCAGTAGACGAGGCATGAGTCTGGGCAGCAGTTCTCCAGGTACCAAACAGCACCAACAGGAGGCAGCTGGGAAGGGCTGGGTGTAGGGGCTTCATAGTGACCAAGCACACCTAGAAGAACACAGAGCCAGGTGAGGGCACGATCTCTATCTCCCCCCAGCACTAGAACACCATCTCAGCACCCCGTGCCAAGGACAAGGGTTCTCTTCCCTCAGACTCTGGCTGGGACGAACATCCAAGTGTGACTTAGTCTCCCTCTCTACGTGCTCTGACTTTGGAGAAATCCTCCTTTTGAGGGGGGTAAAATGACAAGGGACATGCTGGGCACTGGGGTACATGCCTCGAGAGCAACACTTAGGAGGATCAGAAGTTCAAGGCCAGTTTCAGCTACACAGTGAGCTTGGGCTATATAGAAACCTGTTCCCCCAAAAGGGTGGAAAGCCTTCTTTCTTCAGGTGTCTGTCCTCCTGTAAGAAACCCCACTAAAACTCAGTGAGTCAAAACTAACACACCCATAACACACACACACACACACACACACACACACACACACACACACACACTGAACGGATACAGGGATTCAGTGGGAAGGAGACAAGAGAGGATACTGGAGAGTAAATAAGGTCAGAATGCATTATATTCCTATATAAAAATGTCATAATGAAAATATTGCGCTAATAAAAATGTATTATTTTATGTGTTTGGGTGTCCTGGCTACATCTATGTTTGTGTATTATGTACATACCTAGGTGTCTCCAGAGACCAAAGGAGGGTATTATATCCCCTGGGACTGGTGTTATGGACAGTTGTGAGCTACACCATATGGGTGCTGGGTCCCATACAAGAGAAGCCAGTGCTCTTAACCACTGAGCTCTTCCTCCAGCCCCTAATAAACAGTTTTAAAGAGAAGAAAAACAGCCCGGCGGTGGTGGTGCAAATCTTTAATCCCAACACCCCAGAGGCAGAGGCAGGTGGATCTCTATGGGTCCGAGGCCAGCCTGATCAACAAAGTGAGTTCCAGGACAGCCAGGGCTACACAGAGAAACCCTGTCACAAAACAAACAAACAAACAAAAAAAAAAAACCAAAAAACAAAAAACCTAGAAAAAAAGAAAATAGAAGAAATGCTTATAATCTCTGTATAACATTGAGAACATATATTTAAAAGCTCAAGCTGAGTGTGGCAGCCTGCACTTACAACCCCAGCTCTCAGGAGGCCAAGGCAGGCAAATTACAAGACTGGGCTACCAGTGAAACTTTATTAAGACAGCACAGTAGATGTTTCCCTAAAGTGCAAAAAAAAAAAAAAAAAAAAAAGCCCTGGTTCTATGCCCACAACTGTAAAACACAACACAAAGACCTCATGTTCCAGGGATTAAATTGCAGAATTCAGAATTCATCTTATTTCCAGAATTTACATATTTCAGACTATATCCACACTTCCAGAATTTACTCTATCAATGTAATAATAATAATAAAGCTAGGGACTGGATAGATGGTGCGGTGGTCAAGCATTTGCTGATCTTGCAGGGGATCAGGGCTTGGTCCATAGCGCCAACAGGGCAGCTTGAGCATCTATCTGTAATTCCAGTTCCAGGGTCTCTGGTGCCCTCTTCCGGTTCCCATGGGCTTACAGTCAGTACTTAACATATATGCAAGGAAACATTCATACACATAAAATTAAAATAAAGAACACTTAAAACTCAGAGATCTGCCTGCCTCTGCCTCCCTCCTGAGTGCTGGGACTAAAGGTGTGCACCACCACACACTGGCTATAATATCAAATTTTAAAGCAGAATTATTTCATATGGTTAAAAAAAAAAAACTGAGGAGAACAAAGACAAATGAGAGCTGGTTACAATTTTCCTGTTAATCATTTGCTTCCCTTAGTACAGTTATAACTTAATTAGTGACATCAGCAAACATGAGGAGACACCAGTCCAATAGAATTCTATCACTGTGATGGTCTCCTCCCTGGGGAGGGGGAGCAAAACCAGATGCTTCCCCACGTACTGCTCCACCTCTGTCCAGAGGAACAATGTCTCCACGGCCAAGAAACAGGTCTTCCTGAACCCTGCCCCTGCTGTTTACAATGTGATCATGGGTAAGCTACTTAAGCAGAAACACCACAGATGATCCAGGGCAGCTTACCATAGCTACGGCTTTCATTTCCACACCGTTGCTTACAAGACGAAAGGCACTGGGCAAGTCACACAGACTCAGCTATATCTTCATTTTCTCATCTGTAAAGGTGGTACCCACCTTACACCTCGCTGGATGATAGTCAAAATTTAAGAACCAAAGTGATGGCAAAGTCCTAGCCACCAACTGCCTAACTGAGATACTCAAAATCTGTATTACATAGTGAGACAAAAGGAAAAGGGGGGGGGGGGCGAAGGAAGGAAGGAAGATGACAACTCTTGAAAAAAAGCTAGGGACTGTAGCTCAGCTGTGGGATGTGATCCCTAACACTGGAAAAGAGAAGAGACACTGGAGGATGAGAGAGAGAGAGAGAGAGAAAGAGAAAGAGAGAGAGAGAGAGAGAGAGAGAGAGAGAGAGAGAGAGAGAGAGAGAGAGAGAAACCAGCTAGACTACAAAACCCGGCTATAATCACTCAAAGACAAGATTGCTTTCCCAACTGACTTTCAGTTCAAACATGAAGCTGTTAATTAAACTGTCATGAGTTTCATTAACTCATGACATTCAACTAAGACTCACAACTCCTGCACCCTGTCAGTCACATAGGCCACAGCACACTTGAAGGTACTCTGGCTTTAGATTCCACACAGGACACAAAAGCTGAGGACAAAAAAAAAAAAAAAAAAAATGTCATTCTCTGACCTCAAGGCCAACCTGCTCTATATAGCAAGTTCCAGGTCAGTCAATACTACACAGTAAGACCCTCTCTGAAATAAGTAAGTACACAAACAAACAAACAAACAAATAATTTTAAGGGTTGTTTTTCGGTGGGATGTACCTTCAGCCATACAACTGGAAGGGGAAAATGGCAGTCTGCAAAATGGTTATTTTTGCAACTCAGCACTCTGGATTCACCACCAAGAACCACGTTAATCTATGCTTTGTGGAATAGATCTTAGGCGAAAATTAGACTAAAACCCACTGTTCAAAAGAACAGTAGCATATACCCATACTCCCAGGATTTGGGAGACCAAAGCAGGAGGATCAAGAGTTGAGTTCAAGGCCAGCCTGGGCTACAAGACACCCTGTCTCAAAAAAGAAAAATGGGGGAAGGAGGGGGAAGTTGGCTATCCAGATGGTAGCTGTGAGCTGTCTATAGTCTTCACTGTCAGCAGAAGGGCTGGATCTAATAAGCACATCTAGTTAAGGAGAGGTGGTAAGCAGCGGTAAGCCTTGTTTCCAAGAGCAGGTGCTGCTATGCCTCTGACATTCACTCACTGTTCTCTTTCAAAGAAGCTGGGAAAGGTATCCCTACTTAACAGATAAGGAAGCTGGGATCTGGAGGCTAGCAAATGAGATCCAGAGGCAGCAAAGTCAGGAACTGAATTTTTCAGGTCTGAATGACATGGGAGCCCTGGCATCCAGTGTGGGCTCCGCATGAAGACAGAGAGTGCGTGCCGGGGATGCCATGGAGAACCACCGAACAAACTCTGTTGCCTCTACACAGAGATCTGCCAGTTTCTGTCAGCCCCAGTGGAGACCCTAAATCCAGGCTGGGGATGCCCTGAAGACCTGGGAGGGGGTGCTATTCATGCCAGGCTGTCTTACAAAGCTTCTGTCATAGACTCCTAGAATACATCACCATTCCTACTTCAAAACACTACTAAAAAGGAAACAAGAGCCCTTCAAATGTGGGTGATTTTACCTTGGCATCTCCAACTGGGTTAGCATTTATGCTGGATAGGTTTTCTGGTAGCCAAGTGGCCCCTTGGACCCTCCCATGGCTTTGAGGGCGCCAGTCATGCTAGAGAACTGGCCCCTTCTGACTGTGCCATAACAAGCCTGTGTTTCTCCAGGAAACCCCTACCCCCTGCCGCATGGCTGCTCCCTTCTCTAGAAAACACTGCTTTGGGCTTTGCAGACAAGACAGTGTCAGGGCTCTGAAGTGGAGGCCAGTCCCTACAGGTGGAAAGATCCAGTGAGCAGTGTTCTGACACCTGGCCAGGCTCTTGAGCTCATCTCACTAAAAGTGAGCCTAAACACAACTGGAGCAGTTAGGAATCCTTGTCTAGAGTTCTAGGAACAGCTGAGAGCACTACAAACTCAAGCAACCCCGGCCTTTTAGTAAGCATAAAAGGCGCTCTCTGCTCCAGCAGAGGTTTGGGTGTGTGTCGTGCCCCCACCCACTTAACTCTAAGTCATTCTCAGGGAAAAAATGTTTATAGAAGACTCTTTGAGACTGTGGGGTGGTGGCGGCATATAATTGCACGCCTTTAATACCAGCACTCAGAGGCAGGCGGATCTCTGTGAGTTTGAGGACAGCCTGGTCTACAGAGTGAGTTCCAGGACAGCCTGAGGGTGGCTATTACATACAGAAATCTCGGGGGTGGGGGGGGGCATAACACACTTTGAAATTAGCCAGGCTCACATTTGTAATCTGGGCACTTGGAAGGCAGAGGCAGGAGGATTGCTCCTGGATCTACACAAATTGAGTTCCAGGCCAGCCAGGGCTACATAGGGTTGCAAGTGTACGAGAGCATGTGTATACACTCTCATTCACAAGCTCAAACGGCACTCGAGTGTGTGCATGTGGGCGAGCGTGTGCACGCACACACACGCGCGTACACACAAGAGAGAGGAGAGAGAGAGAGAGAGAGAGAGAGAGAGAGAGAGAGAGAGAGAGAGAGAGAACACACAAACAAACACAACGCAAAAAGCATGTAAATGACAAAGTCCAGGGGAAAAAACACACACAGCTCTTACCAGAGGCCCTCGCTCTGTGGCCTTAGCCCCACGTCTGGCGGTATGGGAGCCACTGCAGTCCTCCCAGGGAGCTGAGCCAGAGGTGCTACGAAGAGTGGGCCAGAGGCAAGTGTGTGGTCACTCAGCCCAGGCCCTGCCCACTAAAGAGCCGCTGGAGTTTTTCCCCTCTGACCACTGGGCTCAGGGTCGAAGTAGGTCATCCTAAAGCCTCAGGTCTGTCTCCAAGCACTAGACCTCAGCCTCAGGGGAACAAAATATATGAAAGGAAGTCGATATGACACTCATCCTAGAACCCTGGAGCACTGTGATGTCCCTCTGCCATCCTCAGGCTCCGAAATTGGAATCTTGCTGACTGTCACCCCCTCGTTGGGTCCAGAAGTACCTACAAATGGCAGTTATGTCTACTCTGGGTTCTGTTTTCCTAGACTTAACCAAGAGAAGGAAAGAAGGAAACACTTACTTTTTCTTTGAGGTAACTAGGTGGTAACTTGCCACGATGTTCAGTCAAGAAGCTGACCACTGAGGAGGAGACAGTAGAAACTTGAAGGAACTTGGAGTGGCCAAGTCTCCCTTCCCTGGTCTCACCAGCCAGGAGATCCACTACTCTGTACCCAGACTTCCTGGAGCACAGACATAAAACACAGACACACTCACACAGGCTCCAATGCAAACTTGGCCAAGGCATGAGTGTTTCTGAGGCCACCGAGGTATGTGTACTTATGACCCTTCCCCTCCCTTGTCACATGGAGTACTTCCTAGGTGGCCAAGCTGAATTTCAACCTCATCTAATCTTGTTTATCTTTGAGGGCAGGATGCCTGAAGGGCCAGAAGTTCCATTTCAGGTGGGCTAGCCAGAACTGGTTGGTTCTAAGATGGCTGCCAGAGTGACCTCCTAACAGCCGATATCACTACAATCCCAAGTGTTTACCAAATGATACACCTTCCAGTTGCCTTAACCATGACTGGAAAGCACACAGATCTTCTACTGCAGCCCCGATTGTGACAACCCAAATGATGAACAAAACTAGGCCATTTCTCACTGAGGTCTCCAAACCCGGCAAGAGACAAACTGCTGCCAATTCTCAGTCCTCTCCAATTGAGGATTATGGGAAAAGCTCCTGGAGGGATAGAGGGAGAAACTGGGACAAGGATAGCTGCCTCTCTCTGGTAGAAGGGCTCCATTATACACACTGACCTGGAGATATTTCCCAGTTCCAGGAAGACTCCTTCTCCTTCCAATAGAAATGGGAGTACTCTACCAAAACTGTAGACTAAACCATGTCTGCACTACAGGGAACAATCACAAAAATCCCAAAGCAGAGGAAAGCCCCACCTCCCCTGCCTCACATCCATTCTCCAGACTGACTCGTAGAACAGATCTGAACACCCTCTGTATGCCTGTGGGAAGTGGGGAACAAATAGCCACACCTGGTGGGAAGGGAGCCATTTTTCTACTTGAGGGACAACAGAACATCAGGCAGACACAGGCGGAGCCAAGCAGATTAGCACAGGATTCAAGGAAGACACTTCTGACTGTTGCCAGAACAGTGAGCCCACCAGACAACAAACATT
This sequence comes from Cricetulus griseus, assembly GCF_003668045.3. Taxonomy (NCBI): domain Eukaryota; kingdom Metazoa; phylum Chordata; class Mammalia; order Rodentia; family Cricetidae; genus Cricetulus; species Cricetulus griseus. The sequence goes on from NW_023276807.1 coordinate 224,984,911, forward strand.
ACTTGCGAAGGAGACTGAGGCAGGAGAGCCATGAGTTTGGCCCAGCCTGGTCTCAATAGTTAAAATTCTACCTTAAAAAAAGGAAGGAAGGAAGGAAGGAAGGAAGGAAGGAAGGAAGGAAGGAAGGAAGGAAGGAAAAAGAACAAATCATAAAACAGGGCCTGGGCAGATAACCCAGTCTCCAGCACTCATGTAAAAGCCAGCTATGTGTGCTTGTAATTTCAGCACTGGGTCAGAGGATCCCAGGGCTTGCTGGCCAGCTAGGTAAGCTCCAGATTCAAAGGAAAACCCTTCCTCAAAAAATAATGCAAAGAACAATTAAGGAAGATGCCCAACCCTGACCTCTGGGCTCCATAGACACCCCTACCCATGCATGCACACACCCAGACATGTGCACAAATATACATGACACACTCATGCAGAATGAACATAAAGATAAAGACACACAACCAAAGGGAGGGCAGGAAAAGAGGAATCAAACGGTACCCCTGAGCCACTAACAGACTATGGTCGTCAGAAAACCAAATCTGCCAGTTACTCGGACCAGAAATACCAACAAAGGAAGCTTGAGAAAGCTACTCTAAATGGCCGAAAAACAGCCATGAAATTAAGCTGTAGCAGACAAAGACGTGCAACACAAAATTTCCCTAAAAAGAGGGAAAATGCCACCTGAAGATTGAAATAACCCACTGCACTCCAAAAACGTTCAAAACAGAGACAGACACTGCCTCATTCAGATAGAGAACTAAGAGACAAGACAAGATGTTTCCAGGATTCATAGGCTTTAAAAACAAAAAGGCTTTGGGGCTGGAACAGTGTTTCAGGGGTTAGAAGCACTGATGCTCTTGCAGAGGACAGGAGTTAGGTTCCCAGCATCCACAGGACAGCTCACAATCATCTGTAACTCCAGTTCCAGAGAATCCAACACCCTCTTCTGGCCTCCACACACATAATGCACACATAAGTTCACACAGGCAAACACACATACACATAAACTTTTAAATAAGGTGGGTCAGAGTGTCTGTGTGTGTGTGTGGGGGGGTGGGGGTAGCCCAGGCAGATTCGGAATTCATGGTCCTTCTGCCTTGCCTCCCAAGAGTAGGTGTACAGACGGATACTACCATGCTAGAGTTGAATATTTTTTTTTATGAGGGAGTTAATTCAGACTACTTTCATCTTCCCTACAGCAATATTCAGCATCAGAAGATAAACAGGAATGTCCGAACTATGACAGAAAAGCTCAGAGGTGCACACCTCTAATCCCAGCACTAAGGAAGCAGAAGCAGGAAAATCAGGAGTTCAAGGCTATCCTTGACTACATAGTGTGTTTGAGGCCAGTCTGGGCTACATGACCCTTTCTGGAGCAAAAAAAACAAACCAAACCAAAACATTATTCCTTGTTGAGACTTGAAGCCCAGGCTTGTAATCACAACTACTTAGGAGACTGAGGCAGGAGGATTATGAATTCAAGGCAAGCCCATGGGTCACAAAGTTGGTCCAAGGCTTACAAAGTATGTTTAAGACTGATTTAGTCAACCTATTTTGAAATTTAAAAAAAAGGGGGGGGTGGAAATAGAATTTGGCAGTAAACTGCTTGCCTTAGCAAGTGTGAGATCCTAGGTTCAACTCCTAGAACTTTAAAAAATTTTAAAAAAGTATTATCCCTTGCCAGGATCTCATTAAGCTAACAGGCAGAGATTCCCAAGCATGGAATTTCTTCCCTTGCCCCCCACCTCTCATACACACATAGAGAGAGAAAGAGACAGTGTGTGTGTGTGTGTGTGTGTGTGTGTGTGTGTGTGTGTGTGTGTGTGTGTGTGCGCGCGCGCGCGTGCGTGCTGGGGGGAGGTGCAAAGAAGAAATAAAAAGTTCAGGGAGTAAGCAAGCCTGCAAAAGTGCTGGCCTATAAGTCTGGTATGATGACCTGAGTTCAACTCCCAGAACTTATGTAAAAAAGTTGATTGTTGGGGCTAGAGAGATAGCTTAAGTTAAGGGCACTTGTTACTCCTACAGAAGACCTGTGGGTTCTATTCCCAATACCCACATAGTGGCTCACAATCATCTGTAACTCCAGTTCTTGGGCTCTGTGCCATCCTTGAGCTGACACAGGCACCACGTAGTACACATACATACAGGCAAAACACTCATAAAATAAGAATAAATCTCAAAAAAAAATGTTTTTGAAAGAAGTTTGATTTTAGTGGGGCCCACCTGTAATTCCAGCACTCATATATCAAGAGAGGCTGAGATAAGAGAACCACCCAGCATCTCATGGGCCAGCTAGCCTGGAGCACCCAATATACAGACCCAGGAGTCCCTGCCACAAAACAGATAGAAAGAAAAATCTGCCTTCTGACTTCCACAAATGAGCTGTGGCACACATTCACATACATACAAAAATAATAAAATTAGATTTTTTAAAAAGGGGATGCTTACAAAGACAGAAACCAGGGGTAGAAGAAATCCTTAAAAATAAAAAATCCAATAATGTAATAGCATCATCAGGGTGTGGGGGAAAGGGTATGGGGACAGTGTAAGAAGGCAAATGTCCTCCTTTGAAACAGAGCAAGAGTCAATAGGCACTGTCTAAAATGAAAACAAGTAATTACAGATGACTCATAAGCAATTAACTCTGCTGAGAGAAAATTCTCTCTTGCAAGTAACATATTTCTTTAAAATGTAATAATTCCCTTTAGTTTACTGCAGTTTCTTTTTCTTCTGTTGCAGTCAAAGAGATACGAAGTTTTCCATGCGAGTGTTTATATCTATTTCTCAATATCCACTTGTGTATGACTATGCCTGGAAGAATATTTGGAATATTGATCATGCATATTCTTTTTTGTTTGTTTGTTGGAGACAGGGTTCCTCTACATAGCCCTGGCTGTCCTTGAACTTGCAGAGATCAGCCTACCTGTGCCTCCCAAGTGCTGGGGCTAGAAGCCAGCACCACCATGGCCCAGCAAGAGGATGGATTCTCTGAGGCCTGGAGTTGATTTGGTTTTGCTTTGTTCTGCTTCAGCCTATTGATCTACCCCAGGCAGGGAAGTGCGAATGCAGCAATGTGAGAAAAGGCAGGAGCATCACCAGGGGGCAGAGGCTGGTTTCCTCCTTTCCTTTGAAACAGGGTCTCATGTAGCCTAAGTAGCCCTCAATTTGATATATCGCTGAAGCTGATCTTGAACTCCTGATATTTCTTTCTGCCTGAATGCTGGGATTCTCAGAGTCACGTGGACTTAAGCAGTGCCGGGGATCAACCTAGGGCTCTGAGCATAGTAAAGCAAGCTACATCCAGTCCAAACTTCCCAAGTACAGCATAAAACAGAGCCCTACAGAAACACTTGCTGACACCTCTGATTACAGTGTTCTTCTACAAACACTTCACTTTAATGTCCTCCATATTTATGACCAAACTAACAATGACACAGCCACCTGGGAAAGTCTCAGTATACAAAATTAGAAAGCTAGCAATTATTCTTTTTTCCATTTCCCTTTATGGAGCCAAGGGCCTCACATAACGCCAGGCAAATGCTCTAGCCACCGACAGTCTACAGCCTCAGCCCAAGCAGAGCCTTGCAGCCCTACAGTAAGGTAAATACTGTCTCTGGAGTTCAGAGAGCTTCAAGGAAAACTATGGTGGCGCAGCTCTTTGATCCCAGACACTCAAGTGACCCGAGGCAGGAGGGTCTTAAGTTCAGGAGTAAGTTCAAAGACGGCCTAAGCAACTCAGTGGGACCTTGTTATAAGACACGGGTGAAGTGTACATGCCTGCAATTCCAAGCATTTGGGAGGCAGAGGCAGGAAGGTCAGGAATTTAGGGCCAGCTCTAATCACATCCTATATGGAGGCTAAACTTGGGCTACAAGAGGTCCTGTCTCACCTCCACTTCCCCCAAAACAGACACCCACTCCACCCCCAAAAAAGACTAAAAATGTCCTAGGATTGATCTCCCTTCCCCAGTACCACAAAAAAGGAAAGGGGAAGGGGTGGTGGTAACTGAGGTGATACACACCTGTAATCCCAGCCGTCAGCAAACAAGCAGGGGGATTGCTTCGAATTCAAGGGCAGCCTAGGCAACGAAGGGAGATCCTGTGAAACAGAAGTAAAAAAGAAGTAAACCATCCTGTCTCGGTCCCTATCCATTCACTGAATGAGCATGGTCCAGAGGCCATACACGCCCAGGACAAGCTGTCCTAGGAAAGAGGTGATGAACAGTAAAGCTTGAATATAGCCTTACCACCCAGTCCAGGTATTCAATGGCTGTACTATTCCATTCCCTCCAACCCAACCACTTCACAGTGGTTCCTTCCTTAGTTCCTGTTCCAGGACCTGAACCCCAAGCTACCCCATGCCAAAGACCACCCAGGGTGGGAGACTTCCACACAGTACAAGAGGGGCAGGGGCCCATTCATTCACCCCAAGAAACATCAGGCTGCTAAAAGGGGAAGGATGAAAGAAAGAAAGAAAAAAAAAGTCAATGATAACCCAGAAGCAGGAAATAAAGGTCAATGGTAACCCAGAAGCAGGGAACAAAATCAGAACCAGTAGCCTGGGGCTCACCACGAAAATATCTGCTGATCTCCCCTTGTGTGTGTGAGCACAGTAGAGAGGGGTTATACGGCTGGAGATCGGAGATCAGGGCCTGGAGCAGCCGGCATGGGCTAGAACAGGAGGGCGTATTTAGCCCTGAGCTGAGCCTGGAATGAGCTTAATGACAGCCAAGCCCAGTGGTGGAGCCAGGACAGGGGAGGGAAAAGCACACGTCAGGGCTCAGGGGCAGCCAGAAACCTGGGTCTAACAAAGCCAGAATTTCCAAAATTTCTTCAGGCAGGGGGAGACAGGGAAGGAGCCCAGGGGAGCCAGCCACCGCTTCCCGCCAAAGCCTGGGGGAAAGTTGCTCCTAATTCCATCACCAATTCCCAGACATCTGATTGCAAAAGTGTGGCCTGTTGTTCACTACTGTTTGCCAGACCACAGTGTCCCACATGTGGCCTAAGTAACAGCGGTGCTGACTGAATCTATTACCTGCTTAAGCAAAGGCTTCCGGCTTGTTATTCAGGGTCAAATAAGAAGCAAAGCTTAGTAACTAAATCAGAAAGGTTTCTTCTCACAAATATCTCAATTACTGCCTCTTCCAGGGGGTCATGTCCCACTCTTAGCTCTCCAACTATTTTAGATACTGTATTTCTTGGTCTTCCAACAAGCCTGGTTAACTAGATTTTTGTTCCTTAAAGGCAAAGAGGGTCGTCTAGTATCCCTTTGTCAACATGAGCCTGATGAGCCTGGCACGGTGCTGGGCACACAAAGGCTAGACACAGAGAATTTCTGATCAAAGATGAGAAATTTAAACTCCGGCTTACCAATGTCTACAAGGTCCCTACAACCCAACACCCCCTTCTACAGACATTCTGTGTCCCTAGATGTCCCCACAGATCACATGAAGTCAGCTGTCAGGACCATCTGTTGTTCGTTCCTTTAAACCATTCTCTTATCATAAACACATACACACAAATGTACAAACACATTTGTTTTGTCTTTCATTTTTCATAATGGATTTTGCTATGTTATGAAACCCTAGCAGTTCTGGTACTTAGCATGCAGCCAGGCTAGACTTGAACTCATGGCAATCCTCTTGCCTCATCCTACTAAGTGCTAGGATTGTGGGTAGGCACCATCACATTGGGTACTTCACATACATTAAATAAACTAAGAACTAGTTTATATTTACCAAACCTAAAACAGTTCCAGCCCAGCATACACCAGTTCTCAAAAGAAGAAAAATAAGGAGTTCAAGCCTGACTTCAGTTATACAGCAAGTCCGGCATGTGAGATTATCTCAATAAATAAATAAATAGATAAATAAATAAATAGCAAAGAAAACAAAAACCTACCTTATCCCAAGAGTTCATTCATTCAAGAAATGGTTACTTCCTGCCATTGACCAAGAATGTGAGTCCCTGAGATGCAAATGACAGCAGGTACCTTCCCTCACACAACAGGGAAGGTAAGTCCTGGACACAAAACTTAGCAGGATGACAAAGCCAAGGATAATGGGCAGCTCAAAGGTTACCTGATCAAACCCAGCCAAGAGAGATTCCACACAGGCTATTAAACGGCCCTGACACTCATCAGAACAGATGAACAACCGGGCTCTAAGCTGAGCTCCCAGGGCCTACTCCTGAGATCGTGTTGCTGAATTATGTTGCAAGGGGCTGCTACTCAGGCATCTGGTAGCTATGGCATTGAGATATCCCTGTCAGGGAACCATTCCAGCGAAACAGATGTCTTCTAGTCTATCCTAAGGAAGAGAAGACCCAGCCTCTTCTTACAAAACGATTACATATGTGATGAGCACATCTAACTGGCAGAGCCTGAGTCACACCGGGAATTTGAGTAGCACAGGATATCTGAGTAGAGTCTGGTTTTGTTTTCTTATGCAATGCTAAGGCCCTAACCTAGAGCTCCATGCATGTTAGCACTTTACCAGTGACCTACACTCCCAGGGCATGAATTGGTTTGGTTTTGTTTTCGAGACAGATTTTCCCCGTGTAACAGCTCTGGCTGTCCTGGAACTCACTTTGTAGACCAGGCTGGACTCAAATTCAAAAAGATCCGCCTGCCTCTATCTCCCGAGTGCTGGGATTAAAGGCGTGTGCCACCACCACCCAGCCGTGTATTTGTTTGTTTGGTTTTTTTTATTTTATGTGTTTGCCCGAATGTTTGTCTGTGTACTGTGTGCATGCGGTGCTTGCTGAGGCCAGATGAGGACATCCAATCCTCTGGGACTGGAGTTACAGATTGGCTGTGAGCCACCATGTGGGTGCTATGAATGGAACCCAGGACCTCTGAAAGGACAGCTAGTGCTGTTAACCACTGAGGCATCTCTCCAACCACAGAATGTGTGATTTTTTTTTTTTTTATTATTCTCTACCCTTAGTAGGCTGAGCCATCATTTATTTTCCAAAGTAAGTACATTATGGACAGAACAGGACAGTAGGAATAAACTACCAGTTAGGTTAACACAGCATCTAAGGAACAAGTTATTGTATACCCCCCACCACAGACAATTGATGGAAAACATAACAGAAAATCACCCTGGTGCCAGAGGCCAGGAGGGCTCCCCTGAAGGAAAGTTCAGCACCCCAGAGCATGTAGAGCATGTTGGGGAGGGGTTAGAACAGTTTATGAAGCTGTAGCCATTCTTAGGGACTCAGTGAAGATGGTGCATCTAGAACTTGAAGTCCCCATGGCTAGATACGCAATAGGTCACGCGGGGAGAGAATTACAGGCTATTAACATGGGCCTTGAAGGAGTCAAGGAAACATCCGGTTTAGTTGTGGTGGGAATCAAACTCAGTCTCAAGCATGCTAGGCAAGTGTTCTGCCATTGAGCTATACCTATAGCTCCTTCCTTCCTTCCTTCCTTCCTTCCTTCCTTCCTTCCTTCCTTCCTTCCTTCCTTCCTTCCTTTGATTTGTTTATTTGCAGTCTCTGGCTGGGATCTCACTACGTAGTCTAGGCTAGCCTAGAATTCCTGTCAACCCTCCTGCCTCAACCACCAAAGAGCTGGGAGCATGGGCATGAGCTATTAGGGCTGGCATTCAAGTGTTTTTACTATATCTGCCTGGGTGCATCATGGAGAGTAGGCAGGAGGCAGACAGAAGAGGAGCAGGAGATTAAACAATGGGCTCTCTCACAGACGTCCAGGTGAAAACAGAACCACTTTGGTCTAACGGACAAAAGTTCTTTGTGTTGGCTTCAGAACTCAGAATTCTGCAAATAGAGTTAGAAAAGAGACCACCCCCAAATTCAGGCTAAGACAAGTTAGCTCAACCATCCTGCTGCAACAGGTAGGCAATTTAAGAAACATGCACTCAGGGTCTGCAGTAAAACATACCCCCAAGGGCCTTTGGCTGCACTGCTTGGTGAATGGCCAAGACTACCTGCCCGAGCACCCCTGCCCCCAAGCCCCTCCATTCTTGCAAGCCAGATCAAGCCCAGATCTTCCTCAAAGGCTCTGGCTGGCCAGTCTCCATAGCTGGGACAGCCTGGCATCCCATCATTAGCTGAGGGAATGTGTTTTTAAGTGTATGATCTTCACCTGAGAACCTGCTGGAAGGGTGAATTCTCAGCACATACAGGCAAACTGGAAACTCGGTTGGCCCAGCAGTGTGGGTTTTCCTTGGGGCTCTGGCAATGTTCCTGGACTCTAAAGCCCCAGGCTTGCCACTCCACTTCCATGAAAACCAAAGGGGCAATAAGAAGGACACATGGCCCTTCCCACCCAGCATCCAACCTTCCTGACCGGTCACTGCTTGCTCAAGCACCTGGACACCCTGTGTTCATGAGAAAGAGGGCTACTGAAGAAAGTAAAGAAAAATACTTACTTCCAAACTGGGGAAGAAGGCAGCAGAGAGAGACAGAAATGACATCCACTGACCCTAAATTTTCTCCCACCTACCCAGTCTCTTACATAGCACACTCTCTGGCCAAGGTCATGGCCTGCCAGCGAGTCACTGATTACTAAGCTGTAAGGCCTTCCCACATCCTCTGCTTCCTCACTGCATGACCACAAACCAGAGCATCTTGCTTCCTAAAATCCCAGGCACCAAACAGAAACCAATCCACCTACTGCCGCTCACTCCAGCCGCTTGGACCCTCCTTCTTCACTTCCCTGCACTTGTCTGTCTGGTAGTCAGGGTTCTCTCCCTTTAGGATCCAGCCTACCTTCTACCTACCTTCATCTGCTATTATTCTTTCCTGGTCTCTGGTCTCCAAGCAGAAAAAAGTGTATGCTCGCCCTACCTATCCACAAGATGAGGAGGAATGAGGGGGTCTTGTAGAAATTCTGTCTCTACTCTATTCCAGTCCTCCCCAGCACGGCCTCATCTCAGCCAGACCCAGTCTCACCTTCTTCTTTGTCTCAATGTCATGGCACTTAGAACAACAGGCTTATACTTCATGTTAACTGCCTTGGCTATTTCTTTTTTCTTTTTTCTCTTTTTGGTTTTTCAAGACAGGGTTTCTCTATGTAGCTTTGGAGCTTATCCTGGCACTCGCTCTGGAGACCAGGTTGGCCTCAAACTCACAGAGATCTGCCTACCTCTGCCTCCCTAGTGCTGGGATTAAAGGCGTGCGCCACCAATGCCCGGCTTGGCTATTTCTTAACAATCCAGGAGGTTGGCAGGACCTTCACTGAGTACTTGCATATAAAGTGTATGAAGGGAGATGCTTCTATACTCTAGCACTGCAGAAAGTTTTGACTTCACCATGGACTCACTGGTAAGATCATGGGGGACAAGAGAATCAGCACAGTAGCATCTTCTAGAAGTTCCCTGTGGTGAAACAGGGCAGAGGAGACCATGAAGGCCCTGGTGTGCGCCCCCACCCCCACCCCCCACCCCCACCCCCCAGTCCTGACCAGAGCTCTGCAGAGAAGCTGTCAAGTACAAGCACAGATGGGTTCCAGAGCGAGGTTCTGGTTCATCTCACACAGAGGGCAGATCAGCACATGCAATCAATTGGGACCACATAAGCAAACCTGCTGACACACTGCCATCTCCAGGCAATTGGTACAGAACTGAGTTCCCTAACAGGGCAGCTATCTCTGCATGTATTTCCACTCCCTCCCCGACCTCCCACAAACTGCTTGCCTATTAAAAAAGGATCAGCATTCTAGCCAGACTTAAGAGCTTACTCTTTCCAGCTAACACTAACCCTAGCTCCAGTATGGGTAATTTTCAAACACAGAGACGAAAGAAACAGACACTAAAACAGTTATAGGTGCTGGAGACACAGCCTAGTCAGTAAATGCTTGCCTTGCAAGCATAAGAACCTGAATTCAATGCCTAGAACAAGTGTAAAAGGAGCCCAGGTGTAGGGACATGTGCTATAGAGGTGGGGGCAGGTGGATCCCTGAGGCTCAATGTCTGGCTAGGGTACACAACTTGAGAGACCCCTTCAAAAAAAAAAAAAAAAAAAAAAGGTCGAAGGCTGGAAATGGCTCTGTGGTTAAGAGTGTATGCTGCTTTGCAGAGAACCAGAATTCTGCTCCCAAGATCCACACTGAGCGATTGAAAATTGCTCATCACTCCAGGGTGTCTAGCACTCCTTCTGGCCTCCATAGGTACCTACACTCCCATGTACATACACATATAACTAAAAATAAATAAAATCAGCCAGGTGGTGGTGGCACATGCCTTTAATCCCAGCACTCTGGAGGCAGAGGCAGAGGCAGGTGGATCTCCACAAGTTCAAGGCCAGCCTGGTCTACAAAAGGAGTTCCAGGGCACCCAGAGCTGCTACACAGAGAAACCCTGTCTTGAAAAAGCAAAAAAAAAAAAAAAAAAAAAAAAAAAAAAAAAAAAAAGAGTGGGTAACACCTAGATAATAACATCCCAGGTTGTCCTCTGGCCTCCACACACACAGGTACACACAAGCACATATACTGGTATACATGGTATACATACTTACAACACACTGAAGAAGGTAAGTATAGAAGCAACATTCATCAAAAAGCCCGTGGACAGCCCAGAGGCCCCTGAGCCAGAGGTAGGCAGAAAACCTTCAGGAACCTGTCAGGAAAGTAGACGTGAGCAAGCGCACACAGAGAGCTTTTAACAATGGTTGTCCACTGACAGAGCCATCTGTAAGGGAACCCTTCTAGGAAGCCTGGAGAGCCTGAGTCTGGAGCACTGCACTGGCAACTTCTGGTGCCAAGTCCCCAGCTAAGTTTTCATAGTAACGCTAAAGGAGCAGGAGAAATTGGAGAAGAAATGTTAACATGTTGGTTCTCGAAAAATCTGTGACCTGGCCTTCTACTCGGCACCTGGCCAGCTTCTGTCAGAGTCCTCTCTTTTTGACAGTGTAACAAATACATACAAACATTAAAAACTTAATCAAAGTGGTACTTCATCAGACTGATCACATAATGTTCTTGGCTTTAACCCAGTTCATGTTCTCTCAGCAAAACTAGAATGAAATTCTACTCTTTTCCTGGGCTTTAAAAGCTATTGTGCTAAGCCAGGCACAGTGGCCCACACCTTTAATCCCAGCACTTGGAAGGCAGAGGCGGGTGGATCTCTGAGTTCGAGGCCAGCCTGGTCTACATAGTGAGTTCCAGGACAGCCAGAGTTACGTAGTGAGACCCTGTCTCAAAACAAAACAATACAGGAGATGGGGTAACAATAGGTAGCTCCCTCCCTTCTCCACATCTCTGAGAACAAAGTGCCCAGAGTGGCAGCCATCTGATAATATCACCAAAAAATAACATTTTACTTTCCCCCCATGGTAGGGGAAATATAGGGAGAGCTCCACAGGCTGTTCCTAGAATTCCTCAGCTGCTCATGGAAACTCTGAGTTTTTCCTCCCATTACGTACAAAACCCCGTCAATGTGCCAGCTACACAGCATTGCTGGGGGAGGGGGCGGGGGTGGCTGCCCGGAAGAGAGAGTGGACAATATTCAAGGTCATAGCTGCACACACAGAAGGCAACTCACCCGTGGTCAAGGTCTCCGTCATGGGTCTGCTGGATGTCAGAGGGTGTCAGGAGAGGGAGGTGCAGAAACAGAAACACACGGGGACTTTGTTCCTAGGGCTGGACAGGCTGTCCCGTGGGGCATTTTGGTCAGTTGCCCGGGGCCTGGGGGAGTGGGGTGACTGTACTTTTTGCACCTTTCTGGGAAACGGGATGGGAATAGTCATGGCTTGCTGCCCTGGAAACCACCCAGGGCCCTGGCTATCCTGAGAACTTGCCCAGCCTGCCCCATGCAAAGTGCCCCATCACTGGGGAAATAGCAGTACAATACCCAAAGGCTAAAGATGTTCCATAGATCAGGGATGGCAGAGCATGGGACCAATTCTCAGGGAACAGAGCCAGTCTCCCTGAAGGCCACCAAGGCTGCAACTAGCCCCCCAACCTTTGTACTTTGTTCTCTAAGAAAACAAGTGTTTCTCAGGGCTGGCAAGGGAACCCTCTGACTTCCAGGAAAGGCCAGAGAAAGCATCCATAGTACAGGGCTCTCCTGACTGGCAGAACAGTTTTGGGCTTCCAGAAAAACAAAAAAAAAAAAGAAAAAAAAAAAAAAGAAAACACCATAGCTGGTTAGGCCAGACACCCTCCCTAACAGGAGATGGCAGCCCCCATGCCCCACCCCCATCCCCAGCAAGACATGTGCACAAACTATAAGAGATTAAAAAGGGGTCTCACCAAATGGATGGAAGGGAGAGATCCGGGAGCAAGTTAGCAGAGGCCATATTTAACAATTATTTATTTTAGTTTGGTAACGTGCATGCCAGGCAAGCACTAACCACCACATTATGTTCCTGACCCTCTTTTTATTTTTTAAGACACTATCTCAAACATCAGGTAACCCTGCCTCTGCTTGGAAAGTGACTGGAATTACATGCCCGTGCTGTTAGGCCCAGAACAAATATTGGATAAGGGGTTAAGTACCACTTATTCAAAAGTCTCATAGAGACCAGGTTGTAGCCTCCTGCCTCCACCTCCTGGGACGATAGGCATGTGGCTTCACAAATGCTAGGCAAGCATGCTACCACTGAACTGTGTTTGCAGCCTTTTCATTTTTTGCACGTTTATTTATTTTTATGTATATCTGTGTGTGGACCTATGTGCCATGGTGTACATGGAAGTTCATCCCCTCCTTCCATCCCGTGTGTTCCAGAGATCCAGCTTGGGTTACCACATCTGGAGGCAAATGTCTCCACCCATTACTGGCCTTGCATTTTATTTTATGACTCTCAGTGTGACCAGGCATTCTCAGGTTTGCAAACAGTTATGTTTTTGTTTTCCCAATTGCCTACTACTCCCCTCTCCTTGTTTCTGCTAAAATACAAGCATCTCTTTCTTGGTGCTTTATTTAAGAGTTCATTGCTGAGGCTGGAGAATAGCTCACGTTAGCTTTTTTTACTGCTTTCCCAGAGGACTGGTTCAGTTTCCAGAGCCCATGTTGAGTGGCTCACAACTATCTGCAACTCCAGCTGAACGCACCTGGTACCCTCTGACAGCCTCGAATGCACGAGCAAGCATGTGCTCTCGCATGCGCACACGCACGCGCACACACACACACACACACACACACACACACACACACACACACACACACACACACACAGCCTTGATGTTTAAAGAATCTGTGCCCCTTATTCCAGGAAAAAAAAAAAAAAAGATTTCATTGTGTATTAACCTTTGGTCACATGTTCAAATGTTTTCCTAATTATTTCCTTTTAAATTTTGCTCAACTGGAATTGGTGACTTACTCTTCTATCTTTTTATGTATTTATTTTCATGTATTTGTATGTGTGCTTGTATGAGTTCATGTTCACCATGTGCAGGCAGCAGCCCAAGGAGGGTACTGTATCCCCTGGAAATGGAGTTGCTATCATGGAGTACTGGGAATCAAACCCAGGTCCTCTGCAAGAGCAGCCAGTGCTTTTTAATCACTAAGCCATCTTTCCAGCTCCTGGTGACACAATTATCAGAGGTCAAAATACAACTTCTCCTAAAGTTTCTGCTCTTACTAGCATGATTACAAAACTTTCCCCAAACTAGGCACGGTGGTACATATCTGAAACCTCAGCTCTGGGGAGCAGAAAGCGGGAAGATCAGCACCAAGTCAGGGCTACCCTAGGCTACACAGCAAGTTCCAACCAGGGCCACAGAGAGACTGATTCAAGAAAAGAAACAAACAACAACAACAAAACCTTTCTACCATGTAATTATAGACAAGTATATTTGAATTTCTTGCATTTAAAAACTTCAATCTCTAATTCACCCAGAATTTAGTTTGGCCTAAGAGAATCTAATTTTTTTTCTTAATAAATACCTGGTTACCCCAATATTGCTAAAGCACAGCTTACCTCCTTCCTAATGCGCATGTGGAGTTCAGGGCTTGGGAACCAGGGTCCTGGGGACCAAACTCAAGTCACCAGGCTTGAAGTCAAGAGCATTTACCCACTGAGCGATCTTGTCAGCCCCCCAACTTTTTTTTACCTTTTCTTTTTTTGAGACAGGGACTCTATGCATCCCTGGCTGTCCTGGAACTCACTACGTAAACCATGTTGGCCTCAAACTCACAGAGCTCTACCTGCCTAGGGATTAAAACCCACCTGCCTATGAGACTAAAGGTGTGCACCACCACAGGCTTTTTTTTAAAAGTTTTATTTTGAGACATGAGATAGGATCTTGCTTGCTTATTGAGGCCCTAGATTGAATCCCCAGTATTGCCCCAAACACACAGACAAGTCACAATGCACCAAAGACAAGCAATCTAAGGGTACAACAGCAAGGACCGTTAACATGAAGGTAATCCGAGAAAGAACAATATACAAAGGTTAAGAGTTAGGAGGCTCTGGGCCAGAGAGATGGCTCAGTGGGGAAAAGCACTGTGACACAAGCCTGGCAACCTGGGTTCAGTCCCTGGAGCCCATATAAATGGGTATATGATCTCTTATCTCCACATATGTGCCATGGCAAACATGCCCCCCATCATGCATACACATATAAAATAATGCTCAATGAAAAGAAGATGTAAGAGTGCTCTGAGGCACACAGACCCCTCTGCCTGAGTCCTGACTCTACATTATCAGCTTCAAGGATCTAAGTGAAGACACAAACCAAAGGGACTTAGGTACCTGGTAGAGAAAAGCCAAGGTTGTTAACAGGCCCTTCCTCAGGGTAGCTGAGAAAAGTGATGGGGAATATTAAATATAGTACCTGCTACACAGAAGCCACCCAATAAATGTTAATTATCTGGAGACAGAATAAAGTGGACAGAATGAAGGTACAGCTCAGAGCTAGAGCACTCAAGTGGTCCCTCAGCATCAGCCCTAGACTTCCTACAGGAACACTCCGCACTCGGGGTCCTTTGGAACACTGGTTCAGCAGAGCATCTGATCCAGAAGGCCAGGCCTTCCTTCAGACCTGAGGCCTTCAGACCCAGGAGGCAGGGGCCTGGGGTTGGGCTCTGAGCCAGAGCATCCAGGCCAGCATTCTGCCTCGGGGCTCAACAGAAATATCCTCCTCCCTCCTCTTTTTCATAGCTCCATGAGCCAGGTTTTACAAAGGCTGTCTCCTTGCATTCTAAGCTGAATGGTACCCCCCAGATCACCTTTCTCTGAAACCTTAGAATGTGATCCCAGTAGGAAATGGGGCCTCTGCTGATGAAGTCAGGTGAGGATCTTAAGAGGAAACCATCGTGGTATCTGGATGGGCCCTAAATCCAATGACTTGTCATTGTGGAGAACGGAGAGGAGATGGGGGCAGACAAACACATGCTGAATTTGGGGAGGCTGTATGAGGTCTGAAATAGAGGCTGGGGTAATGCAGCCACAAGCCAGGAACTACCAAAAGCCGCCACCCCCACCCCGCTGTCGCCACCTACCCACAGCACCCCACCCCACCCCACAGAAGCTAGAAAGGACAGGAAGGATTCTTCCAAGAGCTGTTGCAGTAGAGTCCCACCCACCCACACTTGATTTCAGACTTCCCGCCCCTGGAACTTTGAGAGAATAACACTGCTGTGGTTTGAAACCATCAAATCTGTGGCAACTTGTCAGGAAAACTAAAACAAGGTAAATACTTCGGTGCTGGAATCACAGCTGGATCACCTTAGTAGTGTTCTAGGATGTCATGACCCTTGCTTTATTTGCGGGCAGAACCTGTAAATGACACCGCAACCCTGTGTTTGGATTGCACCTCCTGAAGAGAGGGAGGCTGCTGCTGGTGGTTGACACACAGGAAGCAAGAGTGGTGGATGTACTTGGCAGCACGTAGGAAGTGGAGTTAGGAGAATCAGGAGTTCAAGGTCATCCTCAGCCACATAGTAAATTCAAGGCCAGTCTGGGTTATAGGAGACCCGGCCCCAAAAGTAAAAAGGGGGAAAAAGAGCTGGGAATGTACCTCCATCGGTAGAGTGCTTGCCTAAGATAAACAAAACCGTGGCTTCAATCCCAACCACAACGGAGGATCAGAAATTCAAGGTTTGAGGCCAGCCTATGATACCTGAGAACCTATCTCAAAACAAAAACAAAACAAAAGATAGAAGAAAATGGGACGGGGGTTTCTAAGAACTGAAAGTGGTCCCTGGCTAGCAGACAGAAGACGGGAATCCATCCTACATCTGCTTTTTCCCAACCCTGAAAGCCACCCTTCCAGAAAAGAAATATGGTTGGCGCCTTGATTTTAGCTTTGTAGGACCCTCAGCAAAGAAGCCAGTCAATCAATTGCTCGGATCAGCCAACAGAGATGGCAATCACAAAACAGGTTGTGGTAAGGACCTATCTGTGTGACACTAGTATGCTTGCCTGTTTTCATAGACACCACCACACAATCATTTCCCAGAGTTATGATGGCAGACCCCAAGCAGGTCTCTGAGCTCCTCCCTATTCTGCAACTTCCATTAGCCCATGCTACCAACAATGTAAGCGCGGGACCACTAGAGCAGAGGGGGTGGGGAATATGACTATGACTGTTGTCAAGTAGTTCTCACCCAAGTGGCCATTCTGCCTTTATAGCATCAGGATACAGTGTGTTCTGTGAGTTAAAATAATTCTGAAGCCGCGACATCAACAAGACTCTTGCTCAGGACAGATGCAAAGCCAGGCAAGTGTCACACGCCTACAAATCCAGCACTGGGGACACGGAGGCACAAAGATCTCTGAGTTTGAGACCAGCCTGGTTTAAGCAGAGACCCCCATCTCAAAAGACAGATGCTGACTGGGGGATGGCGCAGCAGCTAAGAGCACTGGCCCCAAGCCTGACGACCTGAGTTCCACTTTCAGAACCCGGAAGGGAAGGCGAGAATCGGTTCTAGCCAGGTGTTCTCTGACCTCTGCACAGGTGTGTGCGTGAACACACACAATCGATGTACAAAGAAAACTTTGAAGGACGTGGCTGTTGCTTACTATCTTCACTGCTGAGTCAGCACACTCTGCTGAGTTCTAACTCAAAAGTATACATATTTTTTCCTTTTCCCTTTCTATCTTTTCTTTGGATACCAGCCAAAAATAAAAATAAAAACAAAAACAAAAACCCAAGCAAACTTGGCCTAAAAAGTCAGGCTCTTTTTTTCTGAAGACCCTCCCCACACCCTTTCCACAGCTGCTTGTAAATGTCTATAGCTGGAATGTCCAAAGACGTGAGTTTCTTCCTCTTCATCCCTTCCTTCCAACAAGTGTCAGTTCTGTAGCTCAACTGTCCCGTTTTTCTCTCAAACTCTAATAAAATGGTCCTTGAGCTTTTAAGGGAGGAAGGGAGGGAGGGAGGGAGGGAGGGAGGGGAGGGAAGGAGGGAGGGAGGGAGAGAGGGAGGGAGAGAAAGGCAGATGCAAGTGGCGGGAAGAGCCATGAGGGCACAGTGGGGCAGTCAGAAGGGACTATGTCCTCGGCATTCACTAACCCTGATGCCACTGTAGGTACATATGTCCATGTTAGGCAGGGACACTGGCCCCTACGTCTGGATTCTATCATCAGGAAGGTCAGTGAAGTCAAATCTACAGTCCACACAGAGGCGTGTGGTGAGGTCAGTGTCAGGAGAAGAGAAGCGCTATCAACAGATAACCTACAACCCGACAATCTGACAGGGGCTGAGAGCTTTTCACCGTTGAAGAAGGAAGTTATAAATGACAGGGGAAAGACTTATAAAGTGAATTTATGGTGTGAGGTTGAAAAACACGAGGTATCAGTACAGACACGGTTTATAATGTGAACAGAGGGGCTGGGACGTACGTAGCTCAGCTGGTAGAGTGCTTGCCCAGCATGCATGAAACCTTGAGTTAAAGCCCGGGGCTGAGTAAACCAGATGCCGTATGTATTCCCAGCAGGATCAGAAGTCCAAGGTCATCCTCAAATACATAGCTAGTGGCCACAAGAGACCCTGCTCAAGATTTTTCTAAATCATACAACACACAGAGAGGCAGACACCTATGGATTAGTGTCATTATATACTTCCCAGCTTTCTCTGCTAAAAGGGCCTAGAGACAAAGATAACCCCAGTAGTGACTAATGGCACGTCCAACAAATAGACCTTAATCTCTCCACCAGGCTCACTGGAGAAGTGGTTGGTTCTAGGGCTGAAGAGGGAAGTGATGAGATGAACAAGGGCTATCCTGTGGCATTAAAATTCTGCTGGGGGAAGGCACTTATCCAGAGATCACAAAAGGTAACAGGGAAGCTCTTAAAACGGCCATTGGTGGGCCAGGGATAGACTCAGCTCCTTGGGAGAGAGCTTACCCCACACATGGGAGGCCCTTGGTTCAATACCACAAAAGGCAGGGGGGAATGGGAAGGGTGAGTCATAAATAATGACCATGAGATCCTAACCCCAGAATAAAGCTAACACAAGAGAAGGGTCAGTTCTTCCTTTTCAGCAGAATCTCAATTAACAAATGCAGCAGGAAAGGGGCAAACAGAATTGTTAGGCAAACACAGTGACCACTCTGCAAACAAGACCCACAGATGGTTGCTACAATTTGAGGGTGACAGGACCAGGATACAAGATGGTTCCCTACCCTGGGTCACTGAGTCATGATAACTCACTGGAGGGCAAACAAGACAACTCAGCAAGTAAAAAATATCAGCCTGCAAGCCAAACATCATGAGTTCAATTCCAGAACCCCCATAAAAATATCCAAATACCATGGTTTGTGATGGCATGCATCAGTTATCCTAGCACTCCTGGGGTAAGATGGGAGATGGAGACAGGAGAATCTCCTAGAGGCTTGCAGGACAGTTAGCCTGGAGTATGCAACATGGGCAGAAACAAACAAACAAAGACCCTGGCCTTCACAGGTGGAAAGAAAGAACAACCTCCCTGTCCCCTGTGCACAACACACACACACACACACACACACACACACACACACACACACACTGAATGCTCATTATGAACCTAAAAAAGTAACATCAACACTCTTGGACAACGTTCTTGCTCAAAATGAGTGAGTGCAACCTAGAAAAGATCAGGGAACCTATATCACAGAGACTGGAGGAGACACTAAGGAGAAACACCAACTCAGTGTGATGTGGGTGGTACATCAGTCCCTGAACCCAGAAAAAGGATATTAGTGTAGGCATTGTGACATTAAAAAGACTCACAGTCTATAATGCTGTGTCAATATTTGATTTCCTGCTCTTGGTAAATAAACCCCTGGGGAAGGAAATCTATCTCTACAACTCTTTAGTACATCTAAAGTCAATATCAGAAGTTTAAAGTAACAGCTGCGTATGGTGGCTCACCTGTAATCCCAGCATTCAGGAGGACCACTTAAGTTCAAACCATCTGAGCTACATAGGAGTTCCAGGCATGAGACCCTGTCTCAGAAGGAAAAGGCCTGTAACTCCAACTTCAGGGGATTTGACGCCTTCCTTGGACCTCCACCTGCACCTACGTAAGCACACACAAAAAAGTAAAAAAAAAAAAAAAAAAAAAAATCTCCAAAATAAGTAAATAAAATGAAGTGTAATGGAAAAGGACATCCAACAAGCAACCATCTGTAACTCCGGTTCCAGGGGAATCCTGCGCCCTCTTCTGGCCTCTGTGGGCACTGCATGAAAGTGGTGAACAGACATGCAGGGAAAAAAAACCCCTCATACACATAAAATTAATTTTTGTTTTGTTTTTTGAGACACGGTTTCTCTGTGTAACAGTCCTGGCTGTCCTGGAACTCACTTTGTAGACCAGCTGGCCTCCAACTCACAGAGATCCGCCTGCCTCTGCCTCCCATGAGCTGGGGTTTCAAAAGCATGCGCCATGACCACCTGGCTAAAATTAAAATTTTTAAAGTATGAAAATGAATAACTTACACAAATTACAAAAATAAAAATAAAGAATTACAAATTTAAATCAGGTGTTACCTAAAGGAAATAGGATTCTGAATACAGTTTGTAAATGCCATTTTTTTAGTGAATGCTAACTAAACGGTTGTATCTAACCTTTTGCATAGGCTGTATTTAACCATCTGCGTAGGAAATCCACTTCACAAGACTTATTCTACACTGACGTGCTTAGGAAGTGACACTTGTGTGCAAAGTTATTCATTGCAGCCCTGTGTGTAATGGAAAAATGATGGAAATCCAGGCGGTTAACACAGATGTAAAAGGTGACAGCCCTTTTACTATGGAATACTACACAGCTGTAACAGAGAATGCAAACACACGGCTGAATGGGGAGGTACTGATAACAGCCGCTCGGACAGTGGCAGGCAATGTCAGGCAGGGTGGGGGAACACGGCTATGAACACCTTCATTCTTCGCTGTTCTAGGCTTTGAACTTCCTGATTATAGAGCCTAGTGAACATTGCTTCACAAAGAAAACAAAGAAACGCAGCTCACAGGCAGAACGTGGCCTAGTGTACACAAGGCCCTGGATTCTGTCCCTAGCACCACAACCCAAGGGAAACAAGGTGATACGTTCCTCATACCCCTTGCACCTAGATTATCCCCTACTTCCTCTCTCTCTGCCTGGAAGTCCCATCTATACCTCCCTGCTAGCAACTGAACGTTCATCTTTTTATTACACCAATCACAGCAGTGCACCTTCACACAGTGTACAAACATTGCACAACATGTGTGATTCTTGTATACAATTTCCAAGTCTAATCAGGGGACTAAACCCAAAGGGGTCACGTTGTTGTAGGACACAAAGTGCTACGAGCCTAGCATTAGGTCCTAGAAGGCGGACCTAAATGAGTACAAACACATATAGGTTTGGTAAAAAATATTTTGTTTACATTTATTTGTGTGCTTGTGTACACACAGGCATGAGTCAGAGGACAATTTTAGGGAGTTGGTGCTCTCCTTCCACCGGGTAGGTCCTGGGGATCCAACTCTTAATGTTAAGCCCAGCAACAAGCACATTTATCTACTGAGCCATCCCACAGTACCCCTCCCATCACCCCCTATGAATTCAAGGCCCAACCTGGTCTACAGAGCCAGTCCCAGCACAGTGAGGACTGTAACACAGGGAAACCCCGTCTCAAAAGAACATAACAATAATATCAATAATAATAATCCAACTCCACGAAGAGCTATACTAATCATATACTCTCACCCCTTAATTCACAACTTTCAACGGATGCTTTTATGATGGTATGGAATGCCCCAGGAGATGCTCTAGGACTCAACCATAATAAATTGAGGAGCATAACTTTATTCCACCATCCCTAGTTAGAGGGCTTGTGGAATGCAGAGCTCTGGTTGCCATGGCTGGGTGTGAGAGCTCCCCTGGCAGGTGAGATCTATACCTGCCAGGCCTCCGGCCTGATATAAAGTGGAAGGCCCAGTAGGGGGCTCTGCTTCCCCATCTGGGCTGGTCTCAACCAATGGCCCTCTCTGGAGACTCCATGGCAGTTGGGGTTTGGAGTTCCTGTGATGGACAACCATGGGGCCCTGGCTGGCAACAGTCCTAAGTTAGCAGACTCTGGACTTCTTATCTCCTGGCATTCAGACAGCCGCCAGCTTGGAGGTCAGAGAAGGCCCACTGTAGACTCTAAGGGGGTGGGGGTGATAGCATGACCCTTTTCTCCTTCCCTGCTCTCTTGGAACCCTCTCTTTCCTCCAGAGTCTACAAGAGAAAGAAGTACGGGGCTTCCCCAAACAAACTACTGTGGCAGAAGCAGAAACCCCCTCCCTTGGTCCAACTGAGCAATAACCGAACCCCTTCCCAGTATTCCCAAGGAAAACACAGGACTATCGGTAAATTTGCCATATTTAAAGGGTGGGGAGCAGAACACTTCTTTGGTATTCCCCAATAAGTCTCTGCCACTCGAAAGCAATGTCACTTGGGGACACCAATTAACATGGATCCAGTATTTTTATAAGTCACTCCAGATAACAAGCCAGCCTGTGGCTCTGCAAAATGGCAAGATATTACTTTGTTCAGGCATTAAATGGAACAGAGAGAATACAAGTGGTAGGGTGGTGGGTGGCGGATAGGGGAGGGAAGCACATGCAATACATTCCGCCCCACTAGGGATTAGCTTGGGATGCAGGGAAGAGGGTGTAAGGAGCCTTTGAAACCAGGACCCATCCTGTGACTGACAAGCATCCTACAAAGAGAGAGAGAGAGAGAGAGAGAGAGAGAGAGAGAGAGAGAGAGAGGCGCTGCTGGGGGCTGAGGTGGAGTCCTTCCTGGCCATCACTAAACCCTGAGAAGGAACACACTCAAGGCAGAAAAATACCCATCTTGCCTAAGATTGCCCAATGGCAGGCCACAGAAAAGCAGTCTCCCCAGGAGGACAAGGGACACTTTATACCCTGCTAAGGAGGAGACAATTCACCTTATGTCTGGGTTCCCATCATCCTTACAACCTAGCCTACTTAAGCTGTTGAGACTCGAAACCCACAAAATGGTGGCACTACCAAGGCGCCAACCACATTCCAGACATGACCACAACGTTCCACCAGTCAGTCAGTGAGAACAGACTCACTGTTGGAGAGTGATGGCGCTGGGATTTGGACAGACATTCATCTAGCTCCAAAGACCTGAGCACTCTGCCACAGCGCCTCACCTCTAACAGAGAGCTCCCTTCTCTAAACTACTCCAACTAGCAAGGAGACCTCTTGTGTTGCCACTTAATTTTTCTTCACCTGCAGGCTGGTGGAAGGGTGCAAACCAAACTCTGTACAAGGGAACCTGAGCCTTCACCACCAACACTGGGTTTGCAACAGAGCTCTGGATTCCTGGGAGCCTTCAATTCTCTTGTCTAAATGAAAGACCTCCCTCACTCAAATTAGATGGTTTAGCCAATTTCTAGGTCCTTTTATCCCCTTTATCTGGGCCTCTACACCGTGCAGGTGAACAACAAAAAGACAGATATAGCGGCAAGAAGTGTTCTGGCATGGTCTTTCTGGAAAAGCCCATGTCCTGGGTCAATTTGGTGCCTCTGGACACAGGGATAAGTCACAGGAAGAAGACCCATACTCCATCTCCCGCTTGCACCACAGACAAAGAGATCAAATGAGTCAACAACAGAAAAACTACTTTTAACTCCAGTTGTTGAAAGTTGTGATTCCCGCTATTCCTCCGGCTGCTTGGCCAATGAGGCATGTTGGAACTCCTCAGTGTTTAAGGTTTGTTTTAATAGGCAAGGATTATGGAATTGTACATATTTCGGATAAATAATTCAGGCTGGCCTCAGGACTAACCAGAACCCTCCCCAAGGTCGCTGAACCGAGGTCAGGGTGGCTGCTCTGGGGCCAGTTTCCACCATTCTCTAAAATCAACACCCCCAGCAAGTACCGCACCCCAATGACCAGTGGCTAGCTGGGTAAAAAGGCTAATGCCACAACCCCAGACCCAGAGGAAAAGGGGTTCTGCCAGCGTTGCTCCTGCCCCTACCCTTCCATTTAGGCTACAGGAAAGCACTTTGCCTCTCACCAAATCATACTCAGAGTCATCTGGACCATACACGCCACATAACTATTTGGACAGTCCGACTGGTTTGGAATCTAGGCCCGGGGAGACACACAGATTCTTAAAACTAAACCCATAAGCCAGAGAGGTTTTCCTGCTGCGATCCCACCACGGGATCACAAGATGAATATGAATGGCTATTTTGGCCGTAGCCCTAAAACTCCGAGAGGGAGCAGCCGGTAATCAGACCACCTAATTTAGTCAGTCCCAACCTAACAGAGTCCAAGAACCATCTCTGCCGTTAGCCAAGCGGGAAATCAGAGCGATGCCTCCCTTGCGGTTCTCCATTCCAGCCCAACCCAACCGTAAGAATCAGTCATCACTCTTCAGCTGGAGGATGGTCTGGCGGGGGGTTGGGGGGGGCAGGGAAGAGGGCACACAGGCTCCTGGAATGCAAGGTCCAGACACCAGAGTCCCATGCGAGCAGCCGCCACCGCAGAGCATCCGATCTGCCCATCTACTCAGCTTCCTCTGCGCTCTGTGTCCCCGGGCTCTAGAAAGCCAATCTCAATCTTTCCGCGCAGCTATCGATCGACCTCTCGGGCGCCCTTCTCTGGCTCACACATCCCAGGCCCTCCAGCCGAAGGGACAGCGCTGTGACCTCCTTTCCCTCGCCACCGTGGCACTGCGATCAGGTGCCACCAGGACCCGGCTCAGGGAGTGCGCGGCCTCCCGAAAGGATCCTGGTCCTCGGTGTGCCTGTGTCCCCAACCCCCATACAGTGTCGCCCAGCCCGGAGGTGCACGGGTTCCCATCCTGAGAGCGTCCGCTCAGTCCTCACCTGCAGTCCTCCAGGCGGCAGTCGGGCCCACGCAGCCTCACTATCCAGGCCCCGGGGCAGCCGGCGACACAGCTACTGAGTGGGTGCGTCCCAGCCGACAGCCACGCGCCCCCTCTCTGCGTCCGGCCCCCGCCGCGTGCGCATGCCCGGCCATATACCCCGCGCGTCACGGCAGGACCCGCCCCTGCCTGCCGCCCCGCCCCGTTCCCCCGCGGCCTGCCACGTGGGGCGGTCAGGGAGCAGCGTCCAGTTACTCCAGCCAACCTGGTCCTTTATCGCTGTGCATCCCGGACTCGCATCCTACTCTCACGGCCTCATCCACCCTTCCTCTCAAATTACATGCTTGACTCATAGAGGCCCTGCAGGCTCCTTTATTCTCTGGAAACCTCCCATCTGTCCTTCTGTGCCCTTTGTGGGAAACTCTCATAGCCTGACCTCCATCCTGAAGTAGAGAGCACCTCTCTTGGTAGGTATCTGTATTTTAACCCTGCTGATGAATCTAAGAGGCTTCTTTCTGTTTTCCCCAATTTTAAAATGTTCTCTAAGCAGGTGGAGCAACCCATAGACAATGTTTCCTTTGCATGCCCCAGCCAACTAAAGAACCAAAAGGTCTTGTCATGATCCAAATAAAAGATTATATTCACATTTCAGGTTTTTCAGATTTTCGCACCACTTTCGCAGTAATCAGATTCCTATGGAGCCAGTCAAGCCTTAGGTTTTGTTTGAGGATTGTCTTAGGAGGGAGTCTCTTCCGCTGTAGGGAAGGCCTATTGTGTTGGATATCGAGCCTCGGATATGCAAATTTCTTGAGAAAAATAAACCACCCATTAAACTCTTATTGTTCTATCCAGCTGGACGTTAGCAGGATTATTTCCTCTAGCGCTTTACCATCTGGAAGTACTTTAAAAGGTACTGGAGCCAGTGAGTACCCATGCTGCTGTTCTAGCACAGGGAAAGTGTCTATGAGTATCTCTAGATTTGTGCAGTAGAGAGATAGCATCCAAGTGTTGGGGAAGGTTCCCTCAAGAAGGAATAGGAGCCGGGTGGTGCACGCCTTTAATCCCAGCACTCAGGAGGCAGAGGCAGGCAGATCTCTGTGAGTTCGAGACCAGCCTGGTCTACAAGAGCTAGTTCCAGGACAGCCTCCAAAGCCATAGAGAAATCCTGTCTTGAAAAAAAAAAAAAAAAAGGAATAGGAAAGGAACCCAGAGTTCCTAGAACAGGTGGCAGGAAGGACCCAGTGGTCAGTGGCAGCTTGCTCTTCAAGGCTGGCTAAAGAAAATTGGGGAAGCACTAAAGTGAGGGGTGGGGGTAACAGCCAGTCCTGGTGGTGCAGACCTATAATCTCAGCTATTCTGCAGGCAGGAGGATCTCAAGTTCAAGACCAGCTGGGGCAATTTCATGAGACCCTTTCTCAAAATAAAAGGTAAAAGGTAGACTGGGTACATGTTGGTCCAGTGCATGCCTAAGCCTGCATGAAGCCATGGGTTTGAGACCAGCAAAACCAGGTCAGGTAATGCACTCTTGCAATGCAGCACTTGGGAAGTAGAGACAGAAGGAACACTAGTTTAAAATCACCATTTGGTCCCATAATGAGTTTGAGGCCATGACTGAGATACCTGTCTGTAAATTGATTAATCAGTATCTTACCTAGCATATAAAAAAGATATAAAGGTACTGAGGCCATCCAGCTTCTTCTGGTCACTATGTTCTTCTAAAATTCATTTATCTTTACTATGTAATTACAGTGCTCCAGTGGGTAAGGGGGAGAGCTGTGATAGCCCTCTCATTTACTTTGAGTGGTTCAGAGATAATGATAGCTCTTGCTGAATTTCCTCCAGAGCCCCTTCAACTCTGTAATAACACTGAATATTTGTCTTGTTTAAACTTACAGTGTTTTTCAGACGTTATGTCATCCACTTGGGCTCCAAAGTGCAATGGGCTGTCAGGAAAGGTCAGTCCCCCATCAGGCCTTTCCTCAAAGGCATATATAAGAAGAACAAGAAGCCCACCTAGAGATAAGGCATCAGATACTTCAAGTACACAGAGCTGAATAGGAGAAGCCTGTAAGTACACATCCCACAGGGTTCCAGGCAAGGTGTCAGTACTACAGCTTGCATTAAGCAGCTGTCAGAGAGTCCACAGGAGAGCTGGGCATGGTGGCTTCTGTAATGCCAGCACTTAGTCAGTGAAGCAAGAACATCAAGGGTTCAAGGCCAGTTCAGCTCCATAGTGAGAGGCCAACCAGGGTTACAAGAAACCCTGCCTCCAAACAAACAAACAAACAAGCAAGCAAACAAAAAGTACTAGCGGGAAAGAGAGGGGTGACTGACACCCCATCTCAGGACCTATCTGTGTGGCATTGTCACTTGTTTGTAGAACTGTCAAAGTCCACAGGGGCAACTGGAGTTGATAAGCTATCTCAAGCTGATAAGCTACACACAAGAGCAATACAATTAATCATTAACATAGCTCAAAATCAAGAGGTCCTAAGTCTCTGCCTCTGCCCCCACATACATTTCTTCAGGAGGCATGTCCTGATTAGATGACATACCTAGACTAGGTCCTACCTTGTTCATGACAGTGATGTTCACCACACATGCTGACAGTTTGGAGCCTGGGCCCTATGCTACCCGCCTCCCCTTTTCCCTCTCACCCGCCACCTTTCCACTTGGTCTTTCTCTTAGTTTCTTAGTTGTTCTGAAGTATATCAGATCTACTCTTTCAGACTTTTGGGAAACCTGTATCTTTAAAAAGGCAATGTACTTTGTGTTTCACAACCCTCTGTAACTCCAGTTCTGGAGGGATCTGACCCCCCACACACACCCTGTTCTGGTCTCTGTGCACACATGGTATACTTTTAGGTATAAAGGCAATCACTCATATATGTAAAATTAAAATAAAAATAATATAGTGCCACAACTCCAGTGTAAATAATATACCAAGCAAAAATTTCATAACATAGGGTCTAAGAGTGTAGCTCCTTTGGTAGAACATTTGCCTAGCATGCTTAAAGCTTTGGGTTCAATTTCCAGGACCACAAAACAAAGGGCCAGGCATGATAACCCATCCATTTAACCCCAGCACTCAAGAGGCAAGAGCAGTCAGAGCTCTATGACTTCAAGGCTAACAACAAACCCACTAAATTTGATTTTGTAACCATTGTTGGCTTGTGACCTACAGAATTAATATGATTTATGGAACTTGTAATTTTTGCTTGAAAGCATTTCATTTCTAATACAAGCTTTTTATTTTCTATTATATTTATCTATTCATTTATTGTATGTGTTTGTACATACTTGGGCACTATGACACGTGTGTGGAGGTCAGAGAACAACTTGCAGGGAATTGGTTCTCTCTTTCTTCCATGTGAGTCTTGGAGATTGAACTCCGGTGGTTAGGCTTGGAAGCAGTGCCTTTACTTTCTGAGCCATCTTACTGGAACCCGAAGTATTTTATTTCTATCCCTATCGTTAGCCCTTAACCTGCCTTGATTATAAGAGATTTCAATCTGTACCTGAACCCCATAATATAGTGGTTTGCACATAAAAGATTCTCTAAAAATATTTGGCCTGGCTAGCAGCTCCCTCAAAATTGGATGTTGGGCAATATTTAAGGGAACTGAACACAAGAAACTGACATGGCCATGGCCCTGCCAACACATGCAGACAGCTTTCCCGTAGAAGAGGTGAGGGGAACGGCCCTGCAGAAGAAGCCAAAGAAATGAGATACCCATCATGTAGTGTGCAAGGGTGGGGCTGAAGACTCAGAAAGCCACAGTCCCGAGTCAACTGTGTTCACAAGACAGCAGGGGATGAGCCGGGCAGCCAAGACTCCTCATCCTTCCCAACAATTTTGAACCATATTGGTTTGGCCAAAAGTTCACAGCCTTTTTCAGACTGTTAGTTATAAATTCCTCTGGGGTTCTTTGGGGGTATTTTCTGGGTTTTTTTCTATGTTCTAATAGGACTTAACATTTAAGAGGATCAGAGAAAACATCAAGATGTCCCTCATCCTAAAATCAGGCTGAAGGACCCAAGGGCCCATGAGTAAACACCCTATGCTGCTAGGCAAAGCTCAGATGATGGTCAGTGACCTCAGCTGTGAATCATATAGGAGCTTCTAACCCGGTCATACAAAATGCAACTGGGAGAACACTTGGCTCTGGAGTAATTATCAATGGGAATTCTAATTGAGCAAACACATATTACCAGTATTCCAGTATTTTATAACCTTTTTCTCTGCTTTTGGTAATTTGATTCTTCTTATTCTATTTTTTTATAATATTTACGTGTATGAGTATTTTTGCTTGTGTGCATATATATGCGCCACATACATGTCTGGTCTCCACAGAGGTCAGAAGAGGGTACTGGATTCCCTGGAACAAGAGCTACAGAAGGCTGTGAGCATTTGGGTGCTAGGAACCTAAACCAGGTCCTCTGCAGAGGAACCAGCACTCAATCTCTGAGCCCTCTCTCTAACACCCTTAAAATATTTTTTACATTTATTTTGTGTATGGATAGATGATACAGTGAGTGTGTGCAAGTCAGAGGACAACTTAGGGGGAATCAGTTCTCTCCTCCCACCATGTGAGTCTAAGGACTGAACTCAGGATCCCAGGGTTGGTGGCATGTATACAGCCATCTCACTGGTCGTCCCTTTTATTAGTCACCATTCTAGCTAAAGGTCTGCCCATTTTGCTAGTCTTTTCAAAAAGACAACTTAGGGGTTTGTTTATTTTTCTGTTATTTTTTGTCTTCTATAATTTCTGCACTGACCTTTCTTTATAAAAGATTAGTAGGGTGTGTAACACACACCTAAGTCTAGTACAGCTCCCTGGGAAGATCAGAAGAAGGACTACTGATGTTTAAGTGCTCAAGAGCAGCTTGGTCAATGCAGTGAGGCCTCCATCTCAAAAATTAAAAATTATTATATACACTGTGATAAGTGTTTTTCCCTACCTCCCTACATATAATAAGTAAATTAATTTTTAAAAAGTTTTTAATGGTAGAGAAGACACTTGAAACTTGAGCTGACAGCAAAGGTTAAGACCATCAAACAGTTTAAGCACATACTCAAAACTTCAGTGCCTTACTGTCTGGTCCCCAGCCTGCTCAGGGGAAACCACCTGGCTACCAGTGGTGCTGTCCCCAACATGCAAAATAAGAGATGAGTAACACTAACTTTTGCTTCTCTCTGAAGAAAAAGCATTATAGCCATTTAATAAACAAACCACATTCTTTCAGACACGACTACACACATAGATTGTTTTTATTTTACACCACAGGGCTCAACTGCTTGGCACTGAAACTGAAAAACAAAGCAACAACATCAGGTATAGAAAGTACAGACATTCTGGCGTTACCGTTAAGTATCTGTTCTACCTAAAGAGAAAAGGAGTGCTGGGGACAGCACCTTCTAAGGACAAACTCAAACTACTTCCAAAGAAATCAGAAAGTGGAATTAGTTCAGCTAAAGACCCAGTTTTCAGTCTGTTCTGTTTAATTCTGTGGCTTTTACATTTCAGGTCTCAGCCTAGCCTTGGTCATAGACTCCAAAAAAAAAAAAAAAAAAAAACCAGGGGTGCATTTGAGAACCCCAACACTCATCCCTTCCCAGCTCAGGATGCTGCAACAAACTAAAGGCTTTCTCCGTGTCTTCTTTAAATCCAGGACCTGGCACGTGCTTGGAGAGCATTCTAACACTGACTACGGGAAGGCCCAGTTTCTCTTCATTGTTTCATGATGAAGCTCTTCTTTTCACACACTGGCATTTAAAATAAGTATTTCTGCTCAGTCCCTTACCATCCATCCATCACCCCAAAACATACATAGATACATGCGAATTTGAAAAGGTTAAGTAAAATTAGCTTTTAAACCCCAGTAAAGGGATGATCCACTTAAGCCTGAAGAGATTTGAAGATTCTGAAACAGAAGGGGAAAAAAAAAAAAAGAAGAAAACCACACAGAAAACCAAAGCTTCCCCAAACCGCTGAAGCCCACAGGCCTGGGGATAACTTCCTACATGTCTCACTCAAGTGAGAGTATCACATTTGCCCAAGCCAACTTTGAGAAGACTGAACCTGGATTTTGAAAAATTCCAAGCAGCATCAGCCCACAGCTGGAAGAGATTCTTGCAAAATCTCATTTATAGATATTTGCAGAAATATCTACACTCCATCCAGAATGTTCCTAGCTCTGCTGAATCCTTCCCATGTATTCTGATCAAATTTACTGATGATCAGTCACAAAGAGCAAAGGTGTATGTGTGTGCATGCATGCATCTGTCAAGGGCTGAAAGGTCCAGAAAAGCAGCCTCAGCTGGAATCGAAGGAAGCCAGGATAGCCGCACTCACTTCCCTGGACAAGTGGGTTCAAGGGCTTGACTATGCCTTAAGCTGGTTTAACTACATGTCTTTCACACATGCACACAGCTGTGCGCTCTAAAACATTATGCTGCACAGGCCTTTCTATAGCCCTCCCAGATGTACAAATAAAGTAGCTCTCTTATTTAGATGTCTGCAATGACTTCATATCACTTCTGGCACCAGAAATAGAATGGTCCTGTAGGCATGACCTCCAGGTATAACTGATGCCCATGCTGCCTTGGAAGCTAGTTTTTCTGTCTTTACTTATTTGGTAGGAGGATTTTACATGCTAAGAAAATGCTTTGTCATTGCCCCAGCCCCCTAGACATTCCTGATGCCGTGCTTCCTTCACACAGCAGCGGTGCTGCCAACACCACTGTGTTCTACAAGGGCAGCAAGGCAGCTTGTAGCTGGTACCTAGAAACTTGCTTCCTTGACATCAGGGCTTGGTTTTGTTGTGGGCTTTGGAGGCATGGGGGTTTTTGTTTTTGTTTTTTGAGACAGGGTCTCACTCTGTAACCCCGACTAGCCTGGAACTCACCATGTAGTCCAGGTTGCCCTTGAACTAAAGATCCTTCTGCTTCAGTCTCCCAAGAGCTGGGGAAACAGACATGTACCACCACACTCTGCTATAACGTCAGGGTTAAAGGAAGAACAGAAATCTAATTCTACAAGGATGGAGAAAGAGAAAATGCCAACATAAATCCCTATGGCCGTTTCTGCTGACTCTGTAAGAATGAGTGGAGCTGCAGTCCAGTTGCTCCTTATAGCCAGTGTCCATGCTGCCAGTTACAGGAAGAACAGGTTCTCACACAGCTGAATGGCTGGTTCGTGATGCAAAATCTGTCCAGACAGGAAGGCTAGCTTGTGGGCATACTTGCAAGGAGCTGGAACTCGGATAGTACCAGGCCAATTCCAGTACATGTGGCACAGTTTGAAAGTCAACCTGAAGTTAAGATGAAAAGGTGTTCTTTATCACTTCCACCTTCACCTAGTGGTGGGGGCAGGGTTTCACTCTCTTGGGGATACACATAGCACACCCACCAACAAACTGGGGGAATTCTGGGAAACCTAATGCCACTTTCAGGAATTGTTGGTTTTATATTTGTTTGGTTGGTTTGTTTTGGGGGTACAGGCTCTCAACTCTCTAGCCTAGGCTGGCTTAGAACGCCAGGAGCCCAGGCTGTCCTTTAGCTGTCAATGATCTTCCTGCCCCAGCCTCTTGAGTGCTGGGAAAATATGTGTGAGCCACTAGGTCTGAGAGAGAAATCATTATTTTTTTATCTGGAATTGTTTACATTTCCACTTAAGCCAAAGGATGGGTATCTTCTCAATTTAGGCATTTCCCTGTTTTTTTGTTTTTGTTTTTAATTAAAAAAAGAAGGGGCTGGAAAAATAGCTCAGCAGTTAAGAGCACTTGCTGCTCTTTCAGAGGACCCAGGTTTGGGTTCCCAACAATCACATGACAGCTCACAATCATCCACAACTCCAATTTCAGGAGATCTGATACCCTTTTCTGGCCTCCACAAGCATCAAGCACACACACGGTATACATATATGCATGCAGGCAAAACACTGTACATGTAAAACAGAATACAATGAAAGAAGAAAAACACCACAAGGGAAAAACCTATTTTCTCTACAGGAAAAGGCTAAAAGAGCATTTACCAGTCTAGTGGGTCTGTACATCATAAATGTGGCTATCTGCCATAGTCATTTACAGTGGCTATCTTTCACCTAGCTAGTTTTTTGTTTTGTTTTGTTTTTTTTCCAAGAAATGGTTTCTTTGTGTAACAGCCCTGGCCGTCTTGGAACTCCCTTTTTGAACTAGGCTGGCCTCGAACTCATAGAGATCTGCCTGCTTCCATCTCCCAAATGCTGATATTAAAGGCATGCACCACCATTGTCCGGCTGCTAGGTAGCTTTTTTTGTTTTTTGTTTTTTCAATACAGGGTTTCTCTGTGGCTTTGGAGGCTGTCCTGGAACTAGCTCTTGTAGAACAGGCTGGTCTCAAACTCACAGAGATTCCCCTGCCTCTGCTTCCTCAGTGCTGGGACTAAAGGCGTGCACCACCACCACGCAGCCTAGCTAGCTTTTTGAGACAAGGTCTTATTATATAGCTGGGACTGACTTGCAACTAACTATGTCCTTCAGGCTGGTGATTCTAGCTTTTCTGACTAGAGCATTCTTGAGTAGTAACATTCTGAGCATGTGTTAACACATGCAGCTGGGGCAGTCTGTTAAAGTATAAAAGCCAGTAGGCGTGGTAGTGTGCCCTGTAATCTCTGCTACTGAGAAGGTCGAGTTAGAAACATGACTTCAGTTCAAGGGTTTGAGACCAATCTGGGCAACACAGCAAGACCATTTTTTTGAAACAAATTAAGCAAATACCAACGCTTTATAACACACAGGATTAAGGGCTGGCAGGCACCCATTTTCTTAAAGCTCTTCAAGTGATTTTTAACATAAAGCAGGGCTATAAATCACTCCTCAAAAAGATAATGACTATTATCAAGACCTGGGAGAGTCAAGGGGTGAAATACTGGTAGCCAGCTCAGTTGGTAAAGTGCTTACTGCACAATTATGAGGACCGGAACTCAGCTCCCAGCAACCACGTGGTGTGTGCTTGTAATCTCAACACTGGAGACAGAGACCTTGTCTAGCTGGAACTCTAGATCCAAGTGAAAGACACTGTCTCAAAAATCAAAGTAGACAGCTGCTAGGAAAAGTCACTTGAAGTTGACTTCAGCCTCCAGACCTATGCACACGTGCACACATGAGCGCGCACGCATACACACACATACTCACAAACTAAAAGGATTAACTACTATCTTGAGAGACAGTGACTAGTGTCTTAGCTAAGTTGGGAAACCAGTGAGAACAAGTACATTTCTGACAGGCTTACCTCTGCATGTGATCAGGGCTCAGGTTTGCAGTGTTCAAGACACAGATGTAGTGTGTAGGTATGCCACAGCCCTGTCGCACATGGTGGGCAAGAAGATAGAAATCCACCCTAGCAAAGAAAGAGCACCAACTGGTGAAACCACTGGAGGCATTTCAAGATCACTGCAGCCCTATCACACGGGGCTCAGAAAGGAAACGGCCAATTACACACAAGGACAGTGTGTGTGTGTGTGTGTGTGTGTGTGTGTGTGTGTGTAGGCTCATGGATATAATCCACAAAAGGACACCGTGTGTGTGTGTGTGTGTGTGTGTGTGTGTGTGTGTGTGTGTAGACTCATGTATATAATCTCAGCCCTGGGGAGGATAAGAAGGCAAAGCCATCTGTTAAGATCAGCCTGGGCTACATAGAAAGTTTGGAGGATGCAGTATGGGTTACATGAGACCCCCATCTCAAAAGGAACAAAGAGAAGGAAAAGTACACATAAGAAGTAAAAGCTTTGTCATTAAAAACATTTTTTTAGCTGGGTGGTGGTGGTGCATTCCTTTAATCCCAGCACTTGGGAGGCAGAAACAAGGGTATCTTGGTGAGTTAGAGGCCAGCCTGGTCTACAGAGCCAGTTCCAGAATAGCTAGGACAATACAGAGAAACCCGGTCTCAAAAAAGTTTTTTTTTTTAATTTAGAGCTCGGAACACATCTTTGTGGTGAAGTGCTTGTGCATGTGTGCTTGTGTGCATACATGTGTATGTGTCTGTGCATGTGTGCTTGTGTGTGTACACGTGCATGTCTGTCTGTGGTTGGTAGAGATGAGCCTGAGCTCACACAGGACTATTGCTCCATCACTGAGCTCAATCAGATCTTGCTTGCTTCAACACTAGAACATAAGCACTCCATCCCACACCTCTCCAGGAATATTCAGGCAACATCTCCAGCTTATTCTCCCTCAACCAGGGATGCCCATTTTTGTCTACTTACCACTCACAGCTGGTTATGGTATGGTCGACCACAGTCCCAGGGGAGGGGGTCACAAAGTGGTCAGGAGCGGCCAGGTAGAGATTGGTGCTGATTTTCTTCTGAACTACAAAGACCACCATCTTGGGGTGGTAGTTTTCAAAGGCTTCAAAGCACTTTTGCAGCTGAGGAATCTCGTAGTTGGCAACTGTCTTTAGCTGGCCATCAGACACTCCATCTCGGTACACCACGATCTTCTCTGGGAGACAGTGGTTCACCTGAAATGATACCTGGAGGAGGTGACTCCAAGGGCTCTTGGCTCAAGGACCACAGTGAAAAGCTCACACCCATGGTGCAGGCTAGAGACTTGGCAGTTGGGCCCTATAGCAGTGAGCCCAAAGCACAGGACTGCCAAGCATGCCAAAAGCGTCTAACCATTTCTAGATTTGTTCAGAATAGCAAACAGGCTTTGATACAGCTACGGTACTATAAAACATGAAAGCAAGGTGTGGCAATTATGAGTCACATGCTCACAGCCCACCCTCAAACATAGTCAACACTGTTAAAAGGCAATGGCAGGAGCTTGACATGGCTGCAAACACCTGCAAAGGCAGCATTTGAAAAGCTGATACAGGAGGATCACCATGAGTTCTAGGTTACCTGGGCCATATGGTGAAATCTTGTCTCTGGAAAAAGGAAGGAAAGAAGGGAGAGAGCAGGGAGGGAAGGAAGAGGAAAGGAGAGAGGGAAGGAGGAAGCAAAAACTCAAAAGTTTTTTTTTTTGTTTTTTGTTTTGTTTTGTTTTGTTTTTTTTACAAAGATAGGAAGGAGGAAGCCAAGACTCAAAGTTTTTTTACAAAGATAATGGCCAGAAAAGGTGAGTCAGTGTTTATCTGACTTGGGTTTAATGCTGACAACTGTCCAGAAAAGACCCCGGAAGTGTTAAGGAAGGTCTAACACAGGAATATAGACTCAGATTTTGACATGTAAGTAACATCCCAAGTTGCTGACAAGTGACAGGTTCTTCACTAATGTCCCATGACAAGCAGAATGTCAGATACACTTATGATAACTAATAAAATAGTGGGTTTTCTCTGCATCAGCTCTGAGACTGCATTCAGGTCCATTCTAAGTTAGAAATCCCCTTGAAACTGATTTGACTTCAGTTCTGATTACAGTTTAATACAGGTTCTTGTTCCTTAAAAGGTAAATCACGAGTAAAGCCTAAATACTCATTTCCTTCTATAAGGATGACTCCAAGAAAATTTTATCTTAAACCCTTTTCCAAAACTGATCTTGCTGAGCATGGTGATTTGAGTCTGCAATCCCGGCTCTTACAAGTCCACAGCAGGAAGACTGCTGTGGAGTTGAGGCCAGCCTAAGCTACAGAGTAAGTTGCAGGTTAGCCTAGGCTGTGCTGTAGATCTGGTCTTACATTTCCTCCAAGCATCTTCTTAAGTTTTCATTCAGGGTTTCAAGCACACAACTTTAACCCCAACACTCCAGGAGAGGCAGGTGGATCTCTGTGAGTTTAAGACCAAGTTGCCTACATAGTGAGTTCCGCCAGCCAGGGCTAAATAAAGAGACCCTGTTTCAAAAAATTCTTTAAAAATGAATGTTCCCCTTTATGAGAAACCTCAAATAGTCCAACATTTAAAAACAACTTTACAATTACTGGAGCTAATATCCTTGTTTGTGGTACTCTTTTTTCTGCCTCACAACCCCCCCCCCATTTTTAATGTGACAAGATTTCAATCCTCTCCTTCCTCCCAGTAACAGACAGTCTTGTATTCAAAGTGACCCCAAACTAGAGTTTCTCAGCCCCAGAAGGCCAGCATTGGGAGGGAGGGAGGGAGGAGGGCGAGCCCACTCTTGGGCTACAAAGGGCATATAGGTGGTATGGGATCTGTGGTGGGCAGCATCAGCCTTACTCTCTGTGAGTTTGTCTTTTTCACTGTGCCCTTTAATAAGTTTTTACACCTTCACACTTAACCTGGCACCCAATGTGAGGCACTAACCCACGACCCTGAGATTAAGAGTCTCATGCTCTACCAACTAGACAAGCCAGGCTGATAAGGCCAGTATCCCAAAGCTAACAGTGGAATGAATTCCCACAACACCTCACTACATTCTCAAGGTGGAGAGGAAAGAAGTTATATGTACATGCTAATATAAACACACTGGTTGGGGAAGTGACTCGGTGGATAAACAGCTTACTGTACAATCATGATCCCCAGGGCCCACATAAAAAGCTGGGTATAGCAGCCTTGGGAACAGAGATAGAAGAATCCCAGATACTCACAGCCAACAGTGAGCTCCGGGTTCCAGCAGATTCTCTATCTCAAAAACAAGCTGGAGACTGATAAAGACACACACACATAGATCACACACACTGGTATAAGATGACATATATTTTTTTAACATATAAATATAT
This sequence comes from Cricetulus griseus, assembly GCF_003668045.3. Lineage (NCBI taxonomy): Eukaryota > Metazoa > Chordata > Mammalia > Rodentia > Cricetidae > Cricetulus > Cricetulus griseus. The sequence goes on from NW_023276807.1 coordinate 225,021,774, forward strand.
GTATAAAGGCTGTAGGGGCTGGGTGTGGCAGTAAATGTCTATAATTCTAGTACACACAATGCAGGAAGACTGTAAACTTAAGGCCAGCCTAGGTTACATAGCCTAAGACCCTGTTTCAAACTAACTTTTCATTGTCAAAGTTTAGATCAAGTTAGGTCAAGAAGATACTTGGAATCACAGAGAAAAGACACAATGAAGTTAGTGGAGTGAAAAAAATGGATATCAGATTCACCTGAAGTGTTTTCTGCCACTCCCTCGGTGTTTAGCCTGTGCTAACCTGTGAGTGTTTGGCACCAGACCATGTCAGCTTCCAGCACAACTGAAAGACCAGCTTCAAGCTATGGACTTATACCTAGTCGACAATGTTAAAATTCTCTGGGTCATCTAATGTGTCCTTACTTCATATGGGAAGGGTCACCATATAAGGCCAATCACAAACCTACAAGATAACTGCATCCATCTGTGCACTAGATACATTGCACACTAAATGACCAGTGTAAGCCCAGATGCTCCTGGCACTGGGCAGTTGGAAGGGTCCAGTGAGTAGCACAGTTTCTAAGCTGAATGCTATTTTACATGAGGCTCCACTCATTCACAAAACAAATGTGTCAGCCATTGCACTGCCTCATAAAATGGCAAAAAATCATTTTGTCCATTTGGAGACAGGGTCTCATCTAGTGCAGGCTGACCTCCAACTCACTGTGTACCTGAGGCTGTCCTAAAACTCTCAGTCCTCCTGTCTCTACTCCCAACTCTGTTAGCTGTTCAAAATTATTTTGAGGGCTGGAGAGATGGCTCAGTGGTTAAGAACACTGGCTGCTCTTCCAGAGGAAGAGCAGGAGTTCAGTTTCCCACATGGTGGCTCACAATCACCTGTAATGAGATCTAGTGCCCTCTTCTGGCATGCAGGCATACATACAGACAGAACACTGCGTACATAATAAATAAATAAATAAATAAATAAATAAATAAACAAAAAAAAAAAAAACCAAACAAAAAAAACCCCAAATTATTTTGATAACATCCAAATCCTCATGGAAGTCAAATGAGATCTGGGAGCCCAACACATAGAGCAAATATCCCCAGAACACTGTAAACACCATCATAAAGGGGTAAGTGAAACAATACTGGCCAAAGTTCAGCTGTTAAGTGCTTTTCTAGCATGCACGAAGCCTGTGTTCGATAGAAGAATCAAAATTTCAAGGTCAGTCCCAGCTACACAGTGAGTTTGGTGATCAGCCTGTGCTACCTGAGAACCTATCTCAAAAATAATAAAAGAAAAAGTAAACCACTGTAGAAACAGGAGAGTGTAAGGGGGAACACTATGAGGACATACAGAACACGGGTGGCAGACATTCAGGCAGGCAAAGTGGGGAGTGTTAAACAAGTAGCAGTAAGGCTAGGTTGTAGCTGTCTAAGGCATGATGCTGGAGAGATTTTTAAGGTTCCTCCACTGACAGACTGCAAAAACAGGCTGCAGAGAAGTAAGAGGGGCTGTCACAAGATCCCTTCAACTTAGGACCCCGAAAACACAGAAGAGCTGGGAATGGTGGTGCACACCTATAATCAATCCCACCTGGGGGAGGCTGGGGCAGGGCAGGAGGCTTGCCCCAGTGGGAGAGTGCTTTCCTAGCATATTCAATGCCTTGGGCTCCATCTCCAGCAGCACAAGAGGGGCTAGACAGGAGTCAGGTAGATCACCCCTGGACAGCAATCATTTGCTCAAGGTAATGCTGAACCCCAACCTCCTCCTAACTATGTGAGAGAAGGGAAGCTGGCATTGAAATGTAGGGACAACATTGGCTCACAGGCCACAGGAACTTCCCTGTTTTGCTTTCTAGGATCAGATGTCCATCAAAAACACCCAGAAGTCAGACATGGCAGCATACCGCTTTAATCCCAATAGTCTGGAGACTAAGGCAAGAGTATGTGAAAAGGCTCAAAGTAGACTGTACAACACAGTGAGACGTACACAAATATAGTGACTCTCTACGTAAGACAAAATAAAAGTAAAACAAACAAAAATGGTCCGGCCCTTAGGTTACATCAGCCATAGGCTGAGGCAGCGCTGGAGCAATTTCACTTTGCAGTAGTCAGAGCTCAGGCCAGAACTGTTAAAGCTCAAGTCAGTAGCAGATCAAGTCAGGCTCAGGGGCTCAGTCATGAGGGATAAAGCTGCAGAGGCAGGTGTCAAACCTGTTTGGATTTTCACATGCAAGTGGTAGGTGATGCTGGTACTCAGCCTTGTGAGGCTGGAGTGGCCAGGAAGAGCATGTTTAGTCCAGGTGGCTGGACAGGAGTGCTGTGAACTGGATGGGCCAGACAGGGGACTCTCAGGATGGGCTCTGTGGGAAACTTCTCTCCTGCTGGAGATCAAACCAGCAAGCACTCTGTCACCAAGCTTTGTCCCTAGCACACCCTGAGGCATTTTCATGAGAAATTTTGACATAAATTATAGTAGCATTTTGCAGAGTAAATGATGTGTGTGTGGTATTGCAGTAGACTGTCATATCTTTCCAACACTTAAGTCAGGTATTATAGCCACTTGCAAGCATATAAAATAAAGCAGCATCAGTCTCACTCAAACTTTAGTAGTTACCTTTCATTTTCAATGCCATTTATGCTAATATGCATTGAACTTTGTAACTGTTTTGCTTTGTGACAGGGTTAGGGTTAGGCTGAACATTCTTCCACATGCTTACCTGACATCTGGTGGCATGCTTTCATGTTAGTTCTGGTCTTCTGTCTACTTTAGAGGAAACAGAGTGCAGTGAGACAGGGCTTTTCTATGTATGTAGCCAAGCCTTGGCTGGCCAGAATATTATGTAGCCAAGGTCTGCTTCAAAGCCAAGGCAAAATTCTTCCACCTTAGCACCACATACTAGGATTCCAGTGTGTACCACCACTTCCTCCACTCCTAGAGAGATAGACATCCAACACATGACACAGCCCTCTTGTCTATGCCTCCCAACTGCTGAATTACACATTGCAGGCATGAGCCACCACACCAGGCCATTTTTGCCTTTTTTTATTTTTTTGAGACAGCGTTTCTCAATGTAGCTGAGACAAGCCTTAAACTGTGGAAGGACTGTGTCAGCATCCTGAGTGCTGGCATTAAAACTATCAGCCACTGGTGATTGTACAAGATGAAAAGCAGCTGGCTGGATTTTGCATCTTTAGAAAGAATCATATCATTTTGTCAATTTTACATAAGCATCTATGTGTGAATGTGTACTCATTATTTTAGGTGCCTATCGAGGCCAAAGAATTCAGCTCCTCTGGAACTGGAGTTACAGGTGATTGTGAGCCACCTGATCAAGGTGCTGGGAACCAAACTTGGGGACTTGGGTTCTCTGCAATAGCAGTGTGAACTCTTAACTACTGAGCCATAATTGCTTGCCTCTGGGTCTTACATTTTAGGCATAAGTGTGGGGGGCACTGTGTGAGCTAATTTTCGTGAAGTAAAGGATATGCAAAGATTTATTATTACTTTTTTTGCATGTTTAAGGCCAACTGTTCTAGCAGCAGTTTCCTACGGACTTTCCTCCATTCCTTTAGCAAAGGTTATACGACTATACTTGTCTGGTATATTTCTGAGCTGCTTTTCCCCCTTAACTCTCTATTATCCTCCCATGAGAATCACAGTCCTAATTATCACAGCTTTATGGTCAAGTTCTGTAGCCATCAGTCTCCAGACTGCACTTAGGTATTGTTGTCTAGCCTGTGTCTTTTGACTCTCAACATAAATCTCAGAATCACTTTGTTGATGTCCACAAAAGAACTGTTGGGATTCCACTGACTCTGCCATTGTAGCTGGGAAGAACTGATACCTTGATAACATAAAGTCTACCAATGAAGAAAGAATTCTTTTTATTTCTTCATAAGTTTTATAGCTATCCACATGTGAATCTTACAATTTTTTTGAGACAGGGTCTTACTATGTTGTTCTGGCTGGCCTGGAATGCACTATATAGGCCAAGTTAGCCTTGAACTCATAGAGACCTGCCTGCCTCTGCCTCCCAAGTGCTGGGATTAGAGGCCACACCTTTAAACACCATAGTCAGATTAAAATGCCAGCCTATCAGTAGCTCACAGCGGAAATCAAATTTTAATTCATGAAGCTGTGGAAGCACTCAAACCATATCCAAACATAGTTTCCTATCTTTCTAAACTATTTTTAGATTTATTTTGTATGCATGAATGTTTTGCCTGCATGTATGTTTTCCATGTGTGTGCTATCTGGTGCCCTCAGAGTTCAGAAGAGGATTTCAGATCCCCTGGAACTGGAGAGGGATGGTTGTAAATCACCAGGTGGATACTGGGAAACAAACCTGGGTCCTCTGCAAGAATAACAAGTGTTCTTAACCATGGAGACATCTCTCCATCCCTAACAGTTTCCTTTCTTATACAACTGAACTTCAAACAAAACTACACACATCATTGCCATTCAAGACTAAAATGAAAACATTTTGGAGAAGTAAACTTCAGCTTCCTTTCTTCATTGCATTAATTGGGACTTCTAGTATGAAGTTGCAATTAACAGTGTTCTTACTGCTGTATAATGACCAGGTGAGTTTACTAAAGTTATGTAAGGCTAGTTCAGAACAGGACTTCAATCTACGTTACCCAGTACCTTCATGAAAAACCTCTATATCTAGTGGCATCATACTCATGAGAAATGTAAACTAGCTGCTTCCCCTGGAAGATGAAAAATAAAGTAGTAGTTTCCCCATGACTGTTATTACCAAGAACCACAAACTGGGTGGCTCCAAACAACAGACATTTGTTATCTTATGGTTCTGAAAGTTGCAAGATGAAATCAAGATATAAGCAGTGGGCTAAGGATATAGCTCAGTGGGGGTAGAGTGCTGACTAGCACACATCAACCCCACATCTGACCCCAGCACTGCATAAAGTATGTGTGTGTGGGGGGCACCCCAAGATTCCCTGTACTTGAGAGATAGAGGTAAGACAATCAGAAACTCAACAGCATTCTTGGCTATCCAGTGAGTTTGAGGCCAGCCAGGAATATCTGAGATCCAGTGATGTTGTTTTAAGACAGGGTTTCTCTGAGTAGCCCTAGATGTCCTAGATCTCACTCTGTAGACCTGTCTGACCTCTAACTCAAGAGATTTGCCTGACTCTGACTCCTAGGGTGTATGTCACCAGGCCTGACTGAGACCCCCTTTTAAAAAGATTTTCAAAGTGTCAGTTGAGCCACACTTCCTCTGAAGGCCCTAGAGAAGATTATCTGTTTGTAACCCCTCAAGCTGCCACTGGCTGCAGCTACAACACTGGAACTTTGCATCTATCTTCAGCATTGTTTCTTCAGGGGGAGCTCGGGGTGGGGCTCATCTGTTTCTGCACTTTCACATGGTATTCTCTCTGCATCTGCATCCAATTCCCCTCTTAGAATAGCAGGCATAGCTGGATGTGCTGGAGCATATCGGTGCTTTTGGATGAGACAGGAGGATAACAATTCAAAGCCAGCCTGCGGTATGGGGAGTTTTAGATCAACCTGAGTTACACAGAGACCCTATTTCCATACCCCACACTCAAGAGCCACAGAACAGCAGCCACTGGGTCAGGACCCACACTAAGCCAGTTCTACCTCATTTTCCTGACAGAGCTATGTACCTAGGTCTTGTTTAGTATTCTGAGGCAGGATCTCACTATGTAGCCTAGGCTGGCCTCAAACTCAAGATCTTCCTGGCTCAACATTCCCAGTGCTTGGAATATACTCTTTATCATAATAAAATATAAAAATGTCTTGTATTTTTTCCTCATAATTCAAAGACTTAACTGGTTGTTTACTTCTTCCGAATGATGAACTGATATGCTGCTGCTGTCATGGATTCCAGAGTAGACTCCCCACACATACAATGTGACACTG